>NW_020230509.1:0-130000 GCF_003227715.2 Harpegnathos saltator | reverse complement strand
CGAGACAAACTGATCGAAGCGTTCCCACCGTACTAATCGCAATTAACGATCTCCATTACCGCGATTGGCCGATCTTCAGTCTCCCTCACTCGTGTTCGACTCGAATAACTCGATTATGTCGTTCGACAAGTGTCAACTCGCTCGAGTCCGAAGCAATCCGAGATTTCGATCTTTTTCCTCGCGCGGAACCTTCTTACGAACGACGCGATTCCCTTTCTTCCCTTTCTTCGGAGTACAACGCGAAATCCTCGGCGCGGATCCATCGATCGCGAAAGGATCTTGCGCGTAATTCGCGCTCGCGACGCGCTCGAATGCGCCTCTGGCCGATCGATCGCAAACTTTCCGTCACGCGGAAAATTCGAGCGCGCTTCCGCGAGCGCGTCGCACGCACTTTCCCACAACGGTACAGCAACAACGACGACAGCAACAGCCACGACAACATCCGCGCGTTAATTGCCATAATTACCATGACGTTGTAGCTCCGGCGAACGACCGACAACACCTCACACCTCTCGTCTCGTCTCGTCTCGTCTCGCCTCGCCTCGCCTCGCCTCGCCTCGCCTCGCCTCGCCTCGCCTCGCTTCGCCTCACTACGCCTCACGCCCGCGTAATCTTCTCTATATCGATCAGAGGATCGCGCGCATAGCCCGTGGCCGTCGCGCGCGCACTATCTCTCCGGCGACTTATCCACGCCGAATTATTCTCTCCTCTTCGTGTACACGCCGCGTTCGGCGACGATCGGCCGATGCGCGCGATTGACGCGATCGGGAGTCTCACGCTTGCTCTCGCGCTCGCGTGCGCGCACCGCGGACCCGGAAATCCCGAACGCCTCGCTCGCGTGCTCGTGCCACAGGTGGTGGTGGTGGTGGTGGTTGATGGCGATGGTGGTGGTGGTGGTGGTGGTGGTTGGTGATGGTCGGGTCCCGGGATAAAAACGGACGGACAGCCGCAGGAAGGCACACACGGGCCGTTCATCTTATAGGGTGTCTCGTAAAAAGCGGGATCGCCACGGCAGGAATGCGTTCTTCCTCGCGAGCGTGCGCGCGACCGATCCGTCGACCGATCGATCGATCGATCGATCGATCGATCGACCGACCGACCGATCAACCGGCCGACCGTTCGTCCGAACGAATGAACGAACGAACGAACGATCGATCGAGCGTCTTCCTCCTTTCTCTTTCGCTCTTTCTTGCTTTTTATCTTCCTCTCTTCCTCTCGCTCTTTCTCCTCTCCCCCCCCCCTTCTCTCTCTCTCTTCTTCCGCCTTTCGCCTGGCAAAATTTTCAACAAAAGAACCGATTTTCGCGAACCGAGAACGCGACTTCGCGTATCACGCTTTTGGTATTTCCTTCGTTCCCCTTTCTTTCCTACAGTGAGCTCAGAAATACGCGCAAACGGAGCTTTTCTTTCTTTTTCCCTCTCTCTCTCTCTCTCTCTCTCTTTCTCTCTCTCTCTCTCTCTCTCTCTACTTACCTATCTATATATCTCCGATCTCATTTACGTTCTCGCACGGCACCTGCAGTGTTTCGAAATATGTAAAGCGTGTAAGCTACAGCGTGATTTATTAAATTGCTATTTAGTTGTGTAAGGATGACGTGTATGTATTGCGAAGGAAATAGGAACTCCCTCGCGCGTTCGAATGGAGCACACTGGATGATTGCCATTGCGGATCCTGAGATGTTCTCTTTGTATCACCAGGAAATAAATCCCAATTATATAATTTGGTAACGCAAATCACGCGTGCTGACACAGACGCGTGCAATTTCCCGAAATTACAAGAACGTTCGCATTTCGAGAATTTTGTGCGATAAATCTTAACGTGTCCTGGCGCTTTTTATTTCGGACATCCTATATCCTATATCGGAGTTTACGAGGGTCCTTCGAAAAGCCGTAAACTGTCGCGTGTCCTTGACAATCTTGACCAGGCTACGGTCGCGTAGTGCGCAATTAGAGCGCGAAACGCGTTAAAATGTATCCAGGATATCACTTACGGGTTTCAAGCGCGTTATCATCCCCGTCATCGTCACGGTCGTCGTTGTCGTTTTCGTTGTCGTCGTCGTCGTCGTCGTCGTCATCGTCGTCGTCGTCATCGTCGTCGTCGTGGTCGAGGTCGGGACTCTGCCGTTGGCACTGATAACACGCAACCGGATTAAACGCGCGCGACCGCGCGACTTTCCACGCGGTACCTGCCGGGAAAATTGAGAGAGCAGGAGGGGAGAGGAAGAGAGAGAGAGAGAGAGAGAGAGAGAGAGAGAGAGAGAGAGAGGGCTCGAAAAACAACCTCGTGGTCGTCCACGAACTGCGGCGACGACGACGACGGTGAACGTATATACCCTACTCGTCGAGCGGCCGCGGCGGTACTGATCCCAAAAAGTTTCTCGGGAACCCTCGCGTTTTCCAAAAACTGCGAAAGTGCGGGCAGGGGTGGAGGAGGTGGAGAGACCGAGTCGGCGGTCGGTGGAGGTGGTGGGACACCACGGAGAAGTCGAGAGAAGGAGCGGAGGACAAGGAGACCCCGAAGAACGAACTGTAGAAGGCAGGGAGGATGAGAAGAGAGAGCCGCGGATCACGAACGGACGGACGGAGAGGGACACGCGGATTCCCGATGGCAAGGGAAGGGAGGCAAAGCCGCGGGTCCGGGCTCGGAAGTTAGAAGAGAAGCGGTGCGAGACGCAGCAGAGGCTGAAGAAAGAGCGGAGAGCTCGTGGACGAAGAAGAGGAGGAGGCGAGGAGAGAACGGGAGAAGAAAGAGAGAAAGAAAGAAAGAAAAACAGAGAGAGAGAGAGAGAGAGAGAGAGAGAGGAACGCGTGTCCGGCGAATGGAGCTTTAATCGCCGCTAATTGCCGTATTGTTCGGCGGATCGATCAGATTTATGAATGGCGGCAGCGAGCGTGCGTTCGAAGACCGGTCACGACTAGAGGGATCGAGCAGGAGGAAGAAGAAGAAGAAGAAGATGATAATGATGATGATGATGACGAAGAGTAAGATGATGATGAAGGAGACAGAAATTCCCTTCCCCCCCCCTCTCCCGTCCTTTTCTCTCGCTCACTCTTTCTCTCTTCCTCTTCCTCGAGAAGAAACGAAATGCCCAAGACCCTGTCGGGTCTGCCGCGACGCTCTCGAAGACGAACTCTCTTATCTGTTCGTCCTCTCTGTTTACATGGCCCGTCGTGCCCTGTCCGGTCCCGCGACATGGTTGGCTGCCACGCTGGTGGGGCCCATGGGTTCCAATGGGAACCCACGATCGCGGTGGGGGTTCCGGATGACGAACTGCCCGGAACGGATAGCAGCAGATGGCGCTGAACGTCCCCGCGACGAGGAAGATATGCGTCGTCTCTGATCTGAGCGAGATGATACCCAGCATCCGCTGTGCACGGGATGCTGCTGTAAGTATCTTCGTTGGCCGTCGCATTCCATCTTCTTTCTCTCCGTTCATCCCTTTCCTAGATGAAAGTAGCATTCGGGTCGTCGTGAGTGAATTTACCCGGCGTGTCTCTTTCTCTTTCCTGCAAAGTGAAAAAACGCTGACGGGGAACGCGTATCGGCTCCTCCGAGATTTCTTCGTCGAACCTCGCTTTTCCCCATCTCTGCTTTCCATTCCTGAACGAAAGAATCTACCTCCGGGAGGGAGGCGAGCATGATCGTTCTTCAGCTTCCTAGTCTTTTCTTCGTTCGGCAGATTTCCTCTTCTTTTTCCTCGCTGCTCGGGAATACGGATTGTATAGACGCAGAAAAATTCAGTCTCTCTTTCTTCTTCTTTCCTCAGACAAACGAGAGATACGGCAAATATCTTTGCCCTTGGCTTCGCTCCGTCTCGTTTCTTTTCTTCCTGTCGTAATATTCCTTTCCCAGAATTCCCTCCCAGACATCACCAAGGGCGAGAAGGCGCCCTAATTTTTCAGACGACCTTTAAACACGTCTCGGGATCACTTCTGGACCTCGGTAGTGTTTCTGCCACTGACATTATAGCTTTTGTATTTCGTCTTCTCTTGTTCCATCTCTCCCGAGAATCCCATAATGCGGCAAGATGTAGCAGCGAGTTTCGAGAGACGCGCCGCAAAAAGAGGGGAACCGTGAATTAAATCAGCGAGCTACAAACGATCGCAATTAGTTCTTCCCGCTTCGGCTGTTGTCTTCGGTGACACCCTGTCTGTAATGTGTTTCTTCAACCGAGCAGCAGGCGCGCGCGTATTGGACAAAAGAATAATAATGAAACCTTTCTGGTGATATCTTCTCGGAAGATAAAGCAGAAAGAATATTCAACGATAATTGACAATTTCCGGACCTCGGGGTTTAAGGGTTAATTAAACCGGCGAAGAAACAGCGATCGCGCGCGCGAGCCGCGACGAAAAAATCAAGCACGGATCGAGAAGTTATCGGTTCTGGCGCAGCGTGCTGATGACCTTTAAACGTAATCAATTATTCGAGAGTGTAGACCGATTAGATAAATCGGAGGCCATGAATATAGAATATAGAATGAATATAGACTTCAATATGCGCTTTAATGAACCTCACGAGCAGAGCGATAGGAAGCAAGCGCTGCCTCGCTTGCTTCGAATTTGTACCGATCAATCCGCGCACGAGAACGATTAAAGACGAAGAAATAATTCCGAGTGACGCGTACGATAATCCCAGGCCCGCTTGGTGACCCGCCGATAAGAGGTCACGGCCACGCGAAACGGCACCTAATTTACGCGTCCAAATCGACCTCGCCGTCTCGCGGTGAATTTACGCAATCATGCGTAACGGCCGTCAACCGGATCGAAATGGTCCTCGGTCGTCTCCGCGAAGGGCGTAAACAACTCGAGGCAGGAGAGGCCGAGAGCGAGATCAAGAAGGGCCAAGAAGAAGGGAACCAAGAGAGAGATCAAGCGAGGCTCCTGAGAACCGAAGCGAGCAAAAAGCAGGCTCGCGCTTAGTGAAGTATCACCGCGATCTGGTAAATCTGGTAACGATATTTCATGTTGTCGGAAAGAGAGAAGGAGGGGGAGAGAGAGAGAGAGAGAGAGAGAGCTGATAAATACACTAAAAGTAGGTAAATCCGGTGATTCAGATAAGTAAGAAGATCACGATATCTGTGGCAAATTGTCCGTTATAAATATAAAAGGCAGGTATTATGTTTTAGGAAACAATCTCAAGGTATGCGCACTACAACTTCAGATTGACGTTTTTCTATCTTAAAAGATGTACATTAAATCTCATTGGTGCCTAATTCTCGCGACAACGACCGGTCTAGCTCGATCTTAATGCGAATCGTTACTTACGACTCGCGGTTCCCACGTGCAGCTGTCATCGCTGAGATTGTGTGTTTTGACAGTTGGAATGTTAAGATGGGCTCTGATGAGAGGGATTAAAAGTGAATGAGAGAGATTGAGATAAAGTGAAAAAGAATGGAAGAGATTGAAATAAATTGAGGGGGATTAAGAGGGAATAAGAGGGATCGGTTATTTATAATTTGTATATAAATCGTCGATAAAAAAACGAGCGAATACCGCGTGTTCCTTGACCCCTTTAAGTAATTTTTCTTAATTATTAAAAAACATCGAGACCATGTTCGTGTGTGTATTCTATATGTCACATGTGTTCGTACGAGTTTTCACACACATGTAGAATGTCTTGAGATCGCAGGATGCGTCTTTCACGTGATACTTAATCACACAGTTAATTCATATCAAGTCAAGAAAGCTGAAAAAGTGGCGTTTGTAAGAACTCTGGCGCGGTCAAATTCAAATCCCGACAGAGCGAGTGAAAAATGATAATTTTAAACTCACACTCCGCTCCTCGGATAGAATATAAAGCGCGAGGCGCTTTATATTCACACTTGGATATTCTCATCGGAAAAACTCCAACATTGTCCTGACTTCTCTCGCTGAAGAGAGAGGGCCGGCGCGGCGCCGATAAAAGGCGGCGATAAAAGAAGCCTCGGGCGGTTCGAGGGTTAAATATTCTCGGGTTAATATGTCTCGTCGGTATCATAATAGTATAAGATGGCACGCGGTGTGTGTCCGGAGTGGAACGGACGACCGCATAGAACGGGCTAGACCGGGTCAGGGGGAAATGATGTAGCTCTATCGCGTGTAGGGGGCGTGAACACGTGGAATGAGACGTCGATTGGAACTCGTTTCGAATCGAACGAAATAAAACGGTCGTGAGCGCGCCAGGACGGCATAGACCGCGCGAGAGATACGGTATGGTATATGAGGAAGTAATACACGAAACACCGTAGAGCCGCTGGATACGAAGAGCCCCGGCTATTCCGACTCTCGCGAGAAGCGAGTCCCAAACTTCTGCAAATTATCGCTCGTGTCAAATCGTGTCAAATCGTTTTTCTACGCTGAGTATTACACGACGACGACTGGTCGCGTTCCTCTATCTCAGGTATCGAATATACCGAGTGAAACGAGCACGACGGTGGTATGGTAGTGGTGTCTCTCGTAACTTTGTAGAGCGTGTTCGGTAGCAACGTGTGGGCGTCCGACGTGTGCATATAAATAAATGTAAAGTATGCATATTAACGACACGCGCACGCACGATTGGGTTAATCTCGAAGTACGGTGGTACGCGTCGGTCGTGTTTCTCTGATTGCGTATGCGCCTGGCCGGAGCTAAGTTTCCTTAACTAGGCTCAAAAATGCGCCGCAGAAACGCAAAATGACTAGCGATTTAATAAGCGACACAATCGATTTCTACGATCTAACGCGACCTCCTTTTTAAACGGCGATTCGACCCAACCGACCGAGGAAGTATCGCAATATGACGGTTTTAACCCCGCGCCGTTCCGTTAGCGCGACTTTTTTTTAACCCGTTTTCATTTTGCAATATCTAAGTAAGTAGGTGTCGCTCCCGATACGCAAATCTCTCGATCTGCGTCCGCGTGCGTGCGTGTGCGCACACGATGACATTGTCAAATTCCAAACGTTAGAGAATTTTTTCCCCCCCGTACGCAACTTTGTTTTGAAACCAGTTTCCCTCGTTCCCCACTGAACGAATGTTAGTTAGTTGGTCGCCTCTGCGGATCTTTTTTCCCCTCTTCTCTTTTCTCAGGACAAGCGACGATGAGATGCGTGAATTCAGCCTCGAGAATCGCTATACAGTGCGAAAAATAAGCCAATTTTTGGATAAAAATTCACCGACAACAGAGAACTCTATCGATTTTAATGAAACTTTTTTTTAAATACTTGCAAAGGTCCTAGCAATGATTATTGCTAGGTGCTTCAAATTGGTTGAAAAAAAATTTTTTTAAACGAATTGTTGCAAACAAATTAAGTAAAATTAATTTTATTAAATTTGTTTACAAAATTAACTCGTAATTTATAATTTAACTTATAACTTCAAGTTAAGTTAAATTAATTTTTCTTAATTTGTTTAAAAAATATTTTTGCCAACCAATTTAGAGCCCCAATAATCAGCAGCTAGGACCCATGCCAGAAACCCAGAGGTTACTTTTTTCATATCTCTACTGGTCTAAGGATGGGCCTTAATAAGTTAATGTGTCAAATTTACGTAAATTTTTGTGAGGTTAGTTCGAGTCTTAACTCATTTATAGCAATACCTCTTTGTAGCAGGATCCTTTGCGAGTATTTTAAAAAAAGTTTCATTAAAATCGATGGGGTTTTCTGTTGTCGGTGGATTTTTGTTCAAAAACTGACTGATTTTTTCCACTGTGCGCCGTCGGAATCGAGGCGTTCGAGGAGAAGAACGCGCGAAGAATTCTTTCTCAGCGCCAACGCTAATTTATGAGCCGTACCGTTAGCGCGCGCAATTAAGGAGGCTGTTGAAAAAAGGGCGCATCTCGTGTCCTGGCCGTGGCCGTGGGCGCGCGGTCGCCTCTTGAAGTCTCCTTCGATACATTACGTAAGATCGCCGTGGAATGTCGCGTCTTTTTAACGCGTAACACGTACTCTTAATCTGAACCGTACTTCTCGAAAAAATATTATCCACGCGTGAGAAGTGGACAGTGGCGGGATGCGAGTCCCGCGAAACTTGCAACTGCGTTATCAAGAAGAAAACAGAAGAAGAAAAGGAAAAGATCGAAATACCTCGAATTGGGTTGAAAGAACTCAATTTCGGGGCTATGCATGGCGAACCGACCGACTTGATCTCTTCAGTAAGATTTTGTTATTGCACTTGAGAAAACTTTACGTTATTTATTATATTATCATGAAACTTGTGAGAGAATAACTTGAAATCATTCTACAAAGTTTACGCTAGATACGTTTGCCCTGCGAGCGTGTTAGTTAACTAATATACAATGTATCTATTAATAAACATGTTCCATTATTAGAGAAACATATATGACGTCGACAAGGTAATTCTTATTCGTTCCAACTCGATTGCAGCCTCTGCGACGAAATTTACATAAGACTTGGTTCCCCTTAGGCAATTACTTATCACCGCAGCTTTTCCGAGTACCACTTCTCGTCCCGTGATTACCAAACCCGTAATTTCGAGATTTCTTCCTCCCCTTCCCCCGTTTTTCGGCCAGGAGCGTTTAAAGCCTCCCGCTGCGAGCGATTGAACGCTTTACGAGACGTTATCCTTTTTTTCTCCCCCAACGGCTTCCCCCGCTATCTTTCGACTTAATCTGTGTAACCTGCCAGATGGACAGAGGAATTATCTACGGGACGGGACAGGACGAAGGAGAAGAGGAAGAAAAAGAAGAAGAAACGCCGGATGCTCTATGGATCGACCGGCTCTAGCCGCGACAGCCCCGGCGAGATGCTTTACGACGCACTACGGTCAGCCGCGATACCGCTCAGGTGAGCGGTAATGCGCGTGCTGAACGCATAAATTGCAATTCCGCAGGGCGCGCGCATTCCGTATTGTTCCCTCTAATAAACCGGGATAAGCGAGAATGCGCGCGAGCGCGTGAGCACGCCGATTAAGAGCGCCCACGAAAGGGAGATAAATGCGCGCGAGTCCTTGCTAATTGCGGCCGCGGCCGGCTTTCGTTTTCTCTGACCAAAGCGCGCGTTGTCGCGCGACATTGTATATTAGCATATACAATGAAGCTAAAGATATAAATAACAGAGTAAGTATCTGTTCCTCTCTCTCTCTCTCTCTCTCTCTCTCGGAGGAGGAGGAGGAGGAGGAGGAGGAGGAGGAGGAGGAGGATAAAAATAGAACGCCGCGCGAATTAACTAAGAGGATAAATCAGAATAAAATATTATGTATGTAAGATTCAAAATGACGGAGTCCGAGGACGGAACAGTGCGCTCACTTTCTCCTTCGAACTCTTCAAACCGCTTTCAGATGTGATTTGTGTCTTCGAAGAAAAATAAGAAGAAAAGATAGTAATCGGCGCCTGTTTTTTTTTAAGAAGGGAAGAAGAAAGAAATTGAAATGATCTGTTTTTGTTACTTGAGAAGAAAAAAGGACGAAAGTGATTGGTGACGGAATTCTGTAAAATAACTCGGTAACTTGATCGACGTCGAAACGATGACCCCGTGTCATCGTTTAGTTTCATCTCTATTAGCCGCGACCGCGAAGGGACACCCGGTAGGTCTAGCACACCCTGTATACGCGCAAACATCTGTTCTTGTGGTGTGAAATAATCGCACGCATAAATAAACCACGACAGAACCGCGACGTGCGTGTCTCACGTGAAGCGGGCAGAAAAACGCGACTTCGCCGTTCACGATCCGCAGTGCCGAAAAAGTCGCGGCGAGCCGAAGCTCCCAATGAAATCCCGCAGAACACGCGATACCCCGCGAGATATTCCTGTATCGCGTAATACCGATTTCGACTTCTCGTGTACCTCGACAAATATTTTTCAGCAATTACGAGTCGAATCGCAGGGTCATCCATCGAGCGAAGAACCCGCGAAGACGCGGGCGAGATTCCAAACAAATCGTATCGTATTTTCATATTAGAGAAGACCGAGACAGGCTAGTTATGTATTTTATATTTATATATTATATATATCGCGAGAGAAATTTCAAATGTTCCTCTTGCAACACGAGTACTTTACGTATCGAGAATGCGTTTAATGGAAACCGGGAGGATATTTAAGATTATAATAAAAATAATCAGAGTATATAATTAGAAAAGAGAGAAGCCCATAAATTTCCAAGCGTCTCGAAATTTCATGTTAATACTCTCCATCGTGAGCGAGTATAAACTCAGGTAACTTGTTATTAATTACCCGGGGAATGAAGTTTCCTGCAACTGTGCATAATCTACTACGTTGAATGATAAAAATAATTTTCATCGATTAAAATCAAATCAATAAAAAAAAAAAAATACGATTAAAATCACTAATGACGTAAAGATTATAGACAAGTATACGTGATGATAAAATTCTAAAAAGTTTAGGAACCTGCTTGTATGTCGACGTCCCCAAACGATTGATCACGCGATTGATCACGCGATTTCTCTTTCGCGAAGGAGACAATCACGGCTTCGTCCCTGACGTCTGTCGAATTGCCTCGTTAATCCGGCAAAATTAGGACTTGCAGAAAACACGCACCGCGCGCAACGATCTCGCGGGTCGATCTCGAGACGACGGAGAACGTATATCTTATCTCTCTCGCGAGCGATGCGTCGCGCCGCGCTGTTGTGTAAAGCGACGCGAAAGAAGAAGTGATCTCTCGATGAAGCGGCCAATTAATTTCGGAGATATCCTTATCGTTCGCGCTCTCTCGCGCGCGGATGTGCGCAACGCGAGCGGGCGATCGATCGTGCCCGAATATCTGTGCCATACTTGTTCCCACGTTACGCGTTATCCGGAGCCGACACGTGGCCGTGGACGTAAATCCAGAGATTCACGAAGGAGAAGATAACCGTCGAAATATATGTTCCCGCTGTCGTATAACTTACTATGTGGAATGTGACATTCGTCTAAAACCTCCGACCGCGGTCGGAGAACTGGTTTTTGCAGTCGACTGTATATCGCCTGGCTTACTGTTAGATTATCTACAATCTGTTATCTACGATTACATAAAGGACGCGGTATGAAGGGGGGCATCTGAAAATCGCTCGCGAAATATACAATGCGTGACACGGGGCCGATTGTACGTACATTAGAAGCGATCGCGTACGCTAATCGGATCTCGAATCTGTACACCCGACGCCCGACGTTCGATGTGTCACGACGAATCACGTTCGATCGTTCACCCATGTCGCTTGGAATCTTACCTGTGCGTCCGGAGAGACGCACGCGTGACAAAGTGTCCGCTTTCGTGCTTGTGTTCACCTCGAAACAGAGGAAAAAAGAATCAAAAATGTCTAATCAACAAAGCACGACCCCAAGAATATCCCGCGAGACTGATCCGCGTATAATTAGCAACAAAGTGCGAGATACATGCCAAACGTTCGCGACCGCGACGGTAAGATGGTAATCGCGAAAATGTATGTAATTCGAGGCGCGTGTGTGATTCTTCTGCCGACTTTTCAACTGCAATTAATCATGCTTCATTCGTGACTCGATAAGACGCGCCGATGCAACGCCGCGCGGCGCCGGCATCCAGCGCATGCGAATGAAAAAATTAAAATTAAAAAATAAATAATAGAGAAAGATAAAAAAATAATAGAGATGAGACATACATAGCTTCAAGATCCCATGCTCGGGGAAATGTGTCAGTTTCAATCGCTTTGTTTACGCCGCTCTTCGAGTGAATTCAAAGTTAGGGGCGCGAGAGTCGCGCTGTCGCGATGTTTACCGAAACACGCGAGGTCGACGGTTTTTCAAAAGAGAGTTCCCCCCTTCCCCTCGCCGCAGGTATGCTAACGAAATCGCCAGCCCACCCCAGCGTCGCAGCCGTTGCGCCCGCGACGTATTCATAACTCCATAAATCACGGGATTTTTGTAAAAGGAAGAAGCTCACTTCGCGATTAATAGTCCGGCTCCCTGCCTCTCTCTCTCTCTTTCTCTCTTTCTCTCTCTCTCTCTCTCTCTCTCTCTCTCTCTCTCTTTCTCTCTCTCTCTCTCTCTCTCGAAGCGGTAAACCTGTACACATTATATTCGCGGTGCGCACGTATACGTACACGGACGCGCGGACGCAAGTGTGTTATACGCGTGCACACGTGTAACACATGCGAGAGACGCGGCGTGATCGCCACGTTGAAGAGAGACGATCGAGTCGGTCGACCGACCGACCGACCAACCAGGAAGCGATCACGGACAACTGGTCACTCGCCGGAATTCTGTCGGATGCGATTACACGGCGCGGTGGTTCGTTTTAAAATGAGTGTCCCCTCTGCCTTCCTTTTTTCTTTCTTTTTTCCCCTTTTAACCCTTCTTCCCCTCTCTCTCTCTCTCTCTCTCTCTCTCTCTCTCGCTCCTTCTCCTTCGCTCCACGAATGCTTTTAATGCCGCGTTATTAAAGCTGGAATTCGCCCGAGGTTCCCTCCCGTTCGGAACCGTATCGCTCGGCCGATTTTATTATGCAACGCGAATAAATTTACTCGCGATACATGACATATATAATGCCCGGCGAGTCTCGTTACGAGGTAACGCGAATGTAACGAAAACATTCTATAATTATGCGCGTTATGTTGCACAAGATATTCCGAAAGCCGACGGATGTCCTTCTGATTGGAGATAGCTCGGTCGATCTGGGAAATTGTTAACTACTCAACAAACTGAATTTCCGAGTTTCCGTGTCTTTCTCCGTGCTCTCGTTTTCTTACGAAAATTAACGAAAATTAACAAATTAAGCTTAAGAAAAAGTGACATTTTATTCTTCGCTTAATTTTAAGGAAGTTCTGTATCGATAATTTTAACGCAAAATCTAATTGCAGAGACACAAAGAGATTGTAATGATAAAGATTGAAAAGTCACAGTAAGCAGATTTTTTTCTAAATTGTCGGACATCGAACGGAGGACATCGGTGTGAGAACCTAAAAAGAGAAGATTTGAGGAAGGTAAACATTAACGCGCACGAACACGCTTGCTCAAGGAATCCTCTCGCTCGTTCGTGTTAACGGTGTATCTTTATTTAGAATCTCGTTTCAAACGCCATATATAGTACTGCTGACGACGAAAGGCAGGATCGCCGCGAAAATGTCGATCTTAGGATCCAGATGTCGGCCGAGACTCTCGACTATCAGCACGCTGAGGATCGCGCTGCTGAAGGACGCGTCCTGCTTGACTCGATGATGGACCATCGCGGAAAACAATTCCGTCACAACGGTATTCGCATTCACCTGTGAGCATTCGAAAGGATCGTGCGTGTGATCGTTGTTCCTTTTGTTGTCTTTTTTTTTTTAATTTGCTAAATGACAAGAGCGTCTCGCAAATTATCGTTTAGCAAATTCGCAGTTATCGACAATTTTAACGACAAATTCTCCGTCGCGAGTCGCGAGATTCTCCAGTTTCGTGAGAATGAATTTCGCGTTCTCGAGAACAATCGCAAATTGCCACACATTCTACACGCCTGTCAATCTGAGAAACAAAACGACCGACTCTGTGTGTGATCAAAGAGGGAAACGAAAACTAAAAATTATCGAATAAAGCGAACACAGCAAAGTTGAATTACTCAAACGCAAATACAATAACGCGGACCGTTTAGCAGGCGGCAGAAGAACTGAAGAGAACGTCTCGCGTGTCACGAGAAGAAAATAAATTTCCACGGTCAGCCACCTCCCTCTGTTCGTCGGGTACAAATTTGTTACACGAATGAATCGGAAATGTCGGCGCGGCGGATTTTTCTTTTTTCCGAATAAGCAGCAGGCTATCTGCAGGAGCCGTAATAATTGCAATTATCCATTATCAGCGTTATAGTACCGGTATTAAAAACTGGTTAGCCTCTCCCGCGCCGCGTGTTAATACGCGATACGCCGCGTAATTGCTTGTCGCGACTACGCCGGCCGTCGTTCCCATCGTGATACGTTTATTCAGAGGCCGATCGATTCTGATTGTATCCGCGCGATCTTAATGGCATATAGCGACGTGCTCGCTATATAATCACAGCCGCCTCGTACACGACGTCCGCTCTGTGCACTCTGTGATAATTCGTCGCAACCCGAAACCGAGGGCAGAGCGGTACTCCGATGCGCGTATACACGCAATATTTAGCGACCGCCTGCAGACTACGTGGTGGCATTACGTGGTGTACGAAGGGAGAGAGAGAGAGAGAAAGAGAGAGAGAGAGAGAGAGAGAGAGAGAGAGAGAGAGAGAGAGAGAGAGAGAGAGAGAGAGAGAGAGAAGGAAAGTGAGACAGATCGGTTCCGAGAAGCAACGCGACGTCTAAGAAATTAATGACAATCTGGCGCGGATCGCGTCGACATCCGCGATGCGACGAGGACATTGCGGTGCCAGCGCGATTCGCGAACCTCGTCGGCGTACGCAATGTCGCCTCTACTAACGTTAAACGGTCTGCTGTAATGGGCTCTCACGATGTTCCTTATCGCGCGCCTGAAGCCATCTGGATCGAGAGTCATGTACGAATTGTGTTTCAGGATATACTCGGCCGCCATTTCACCCTAACGCAATGTTTTACCTTCAGTATCGATTGCTTGAGCGGTGAGAAATAACGAACGAGGTGAGCCATTGGGTGCATCAACGATGTGCACAAACGATCCTCGTAAGAATCTACTTTGCAAAAAGAAATGTCGTACACCCAGAACAAGCGGAATTAGCTAAATTTTAGAGGATTTTATTCTTATATATGGCCTCAAGAGGATTCCCCTAAGATTAAGAGGAAAATATTGTAAACGCACATTATTCTTAAAGTTAGAGGAATTATATATTACGTGTTATATAATGCAAATCTTAATATAAATTTCCTCTTATACACAGATTATTTAATCGTTTTACAAGAGAATTATTATTTATTCTTATTGTACTTTATTTTTACTGATCATACTGGTTAATTTGAAAGAATTATTATAATATATATATATATATAGCGAAAAATAATATATATATATATATATATATGTATAAATGTACTTCTAGCTCTAATTCTATAATAAATAGGTACAAATGAAATAAGATTATCATAACAAATAAATTTTTAATCAGTTTTGTTACGGACTTCACAGCTACAATATAAAGATGTTCATCATAACCAATTGTATGAAATATAGTAAAAAGAAACATATATTATTCAGCTTCTTGCAATAGATTATTTAAACTGTATTATATAGATTATATAAACTGTATTTGACCAAATATGAGTAAATTATCTTCGTTATATGTTACAACAACACACATGTCTTTTTTAAAAAGGGTTCTAAATATTCTGATCCATGAGCATATTATTTCGTTCATGTTTGAAGGTAGAGCATGACTGAACAAAAGAAGCCGACATTCAAATCAATATATTCCTCTTCATATAAGAGGAAAATTAGTTAATATAATAAGAAATCCTCTTGAAATAAGAGGAAAACAGTTAGAATAATATCTAATAAATTTTAGATGAATGATTCACTTTAATCGCTTTATCGAAAGAGGAATCCTTTTTCTGTAAAAAGCTTTGCTTGGAATATGAGACTATAGGAAAAAATCACTTAAATATAATACTTCTTTTTGGGTGTATGAAAAATAAACTGTGAAACAATGAGGAATCGTTCCAATTAAGTCTCGCACGCGAGAGGGGAGAATTAAAAATGGACACGTTACAAAAGTCCGACGAAAGAAAATTCAAAGCGAGACACAAAATTTTCTTACGTTCAAATTTAATTTAATTGAGACGTCGCGACGTTATCACACGGAGATGGCCCACTGTGCTCGGCTACTTCCCGTTTCAACATTAGATAGAAAATATGTTGATTCTCTTCCGCAAGACCAAAAGAAAAAAAGCGGAAACGTGTGTGTCAATGAAAAATAAAAAAAGATAACATTTGCCATGAGCACAAAGTAGAATATATTGTGAAAAATGTTTTCGATAAAAGATGAACACGCTCGTCTCGTCTCGATTTCTCTCGGCTTCTTCTCGCAGATACCGAGTGAGAAAGCACGGAGGGAGAGCGTGTCAATAAAGAATAGCTATCTGTTCGGCTTACGTTTCCCATTAGCACGGAATGAAAAACGTCTCGGAGATTTCGTCGGCAGCGATCGTTCAGCGATGCCACTAAACCGCAGTCCAATATAATCAAGCGTGGGCCGTCCGCCACGTAATTAGGGGTAATGACCCGCCGAAAGGTGCTAAACAAGCCTGCCTTCGGGACGACTGCTTGTTCGACTAGAATGTTGCCCGGATGCAAGTCACAGTGTATGAAGTTATCTTGAAATACCTGCAACATCGGACGGCGCGACTTATCTCGTGATTCGTGGTTCTAATTTCCCCCCCCCCCACCCCCATCGCGCTACCAAATCTAATCCAAATCTATTAGGAGATTGAATTAATTCTGGTTCTTCTTATTGTGTCAATTTTTTATTTTTATTTTAAAGGAATGGTTGAATTTACTCCAATCAAAATATTTGCTGTCGTTAGCTGTGACTTTTTCCCATCTTTCTGGCAACATAGCGATTTCGCGACGATAGGACGATCTGTCTTTCGAAGCAATCCAATCGGACACTCATTTTTGCACATCCTCGTAATTATTGAAGTGTATATCTGCCAAAGCGTGTTGCATCGGTCGGAAGAAGAGACGGTAATCAGAGGGTGCTAGGTCTGGAGAGTACGTGCGGAAAGATATCCCATTCGAACTCTAATAATGTTTGTTTAACAATTGAAGCAACATGTGGACGAGCATTATCATGCAAAAAAATCACTTTGTGTCTATTGCTGGCTATCACTGGCCTTCTTTGCATCAATTCATCATTCAATTTGTTCAATTGTTGCTATCACTCTCTCGTAACTGTTTCATACGATTTTAGAAGCTCATAGTACACCACGCCTTCCATATCCCACCAAATACAGAGCATTGCTTTGTGACCGCGAATATTCTGATTTAGGGTCGATATGGTTGTCTTGGATCAACCCATGATTTTTTTCGCTTTGGGTTATTAAAATAAATCCACTTTTCATCACTCCAGCTGCAATTCGTCACAGAAAACTCTCTTTTTTTCTGTCTGGCAAGTAAAGACATGGTGATATTCAAACGATTTGCAGTGGCATTTTCACTGAATTCATGTGGAATCCATTTGTCTTCCTTTTGAATTTTTTCCATGGCGTGTAGGCGTTTAGAAATTGATTTATCGACGTTGAGTTGTTCAACCAATTTTATTTTTTTCGTTTGAGCGGTGTTTTCATTCAATAACGCTTGCAATTCAGAATCTCCGAATCTTTTTGGTTGACTTGTACTTTTGAATCGTTGAAACCAAAATTTAGTTGGAAATACGATGGAGTCTGATCACTATAAGTTGTAACAAGCATCTCATAAGCTTCAGTTGCCGATTTTTTCAAATCAAACAAAAAAAGTAATGAATGTCGGTAATGCAATTTTGTATGATCCATTTTAAACGCGTATAAATAATGAAACTATCAGTAACAATAGTGCGCAAACTATCTCATGTCATAGAGAAATGTCAAATCTTTCAGTGGTGCCGGATTTCAATATTCGTACTAACCATTAACTTGTTACGAAAACCATCTATCGCTAGGGGATAACCAGAACTATTTCAACCTCTTAATAATTACATTTGGATTTGATCGAGGTAAAAATAATCGCTCTTCTAAGTTCCTTGAAATCCCATTCGAGCGATGGATGAGTCGCTCGAAATTGAGGACAAAACTTGGGCAACTTGAGGAGAGGTTACGTTACGTTACGTTTGACACACGTGCATCGAACAATCAGTGCAAATCCAAGCACGTCTGTTCGAGATTCTTGAGTCGCGCACGACATTTCGAGTGCTGGGTTTGCAAACTAGGTACGCTTAAGTTACATTCAAAAGAGTAATCCTAAATTGGCGCATATCAACCATTTTGAGCACCATCGTGATTCCTATCTTGGCAAGCTTCCGCTGCAAGGCGGCATCATTATGCTCAAGGTAGTCGGATATCGGCGAGCCCTCGTGGAAGGTCTCCACGAGTATCCGACGACCGGTCAGTTGCGCGTACGGGTACGGAAACACGACGTCGCGCCTCCTCGAAAAGTTCGCTGAGAATCTCGCGAGATTCGTGGCTTCCAGTCGCATATCAACCTTGGCAAACAATCGCGCACGATTTAATCAAGCGCGGAGTTACATTCTCCCGCTTCTCTCCGCGAGGGAGAGAGAAAGAGAGGGAGAGAGAGAGAGAGAGAGAGAGAGAGAGAGAGCAATTGTTCGGCGCCGATCTCGCCGTGCGCGAACTCGAGTCGGAATTACTATGCCGGCTTCAACGAGTCTCTCTCTCTCTCTCTCTCTCTCTCTCTCTCTCTCTCTCTCTTTGTCTCTCTCAATCCCAGCGGAGGGACTTGAATCCCGCCGCCGGAGTTCGTTATAACGAGATTTTTTTTCCAGATTACATAGGAGATGCGGGAGAGAGTCGTGGGAAATATGCGTGTTGCAAAATTACTTGGTCTTGCATTATCCGCGCGAATTCGTCGATGCAATCCGTGAGACTGAGCCAATGCAGTTCCGGTATGAAGTACGTGGCGCACTTGCAAAGGCCGTGCATTATCGCGATGTCCCTTCTGAAGCGAATAGTGGGTATACAGGGTGTCCCGTCGTTGCTGTTTAGTAGAAGCCCGGCTAACTCGGAACCCTCGGCAAGGATGTCCGGGGCACAAATAATTGTTCAGAGTGTTTCGCGATTAAGCGTAAGACCCAGTTTCGCGAAGCAAGCTTTGAGAGCACGAATGGACGAAACGCTGTGTGCTTCGGTTGATTTCAAGCAGAGAATAGAACACCTCGATAGAATGTCGATTCCGTTAATTGCGGAGATATTATTAGGGGTCTATTATTAGCCGGAGACGTTAATTGCGGAGATATTATTAGCCGGAAAGTCTCTTCGTTTTTCCGTGTTCTTCACTTGATGCAAACGCTGCCATTTTCCAAGAGTAAGTTCGATCTTAATGAAAGTTGATATACACAAGAAAGAAATGTTGTTAACTAACCTGGAATTTAAATTAATTCTGGATTAAAATTAAGAACCCGTACTATAATAATAATGACGGAAATTGAAGGTTTTAAAAGACGAAAAGACTTCCCGGTGTCCCTAATATATCCGAACGCGTTCGAAAAAAAGAAAAAGCGACCCGCTTCCGATATTCTCGCGGAGTGGAAGATCAACGGATCGGAATGACCGAGAAATCAGTCATTGAACGTGGACGCGCGGTAACGGCGAGACACCCTGTATGATTGCAACAGAAGTATAAACATCCACGGTTCATAACGCGGCTCTTATCGGCGGCGCGATTGAACGTTGCCGGGAAAGACTATTAAATGTTATCTTCGCGGTATCTTAAAGGAGGTACTTGAGTTGGCCTTTGATTCCAGGATGCAACACTTTTACCGCTACGGCTTGCAATTTCCTGGCCGCGCGCGGACCGGCAGGAGCGGCCACGTCGTTTTTGTCATTTTCATCGGGAGTTTCGTCTAAAATCACCCATACAGAACGATCTGCTTGTTCTGCAATCGACTCCAGCTGCTATGTACGCGCGTTAAGCAAAGGTATTTCACGCCGCATAAATTCTGCGCGATATTTCTCCCGAACTATGTGTTTCGAGAACGAACGACAGCGAAATGTAATGCGCGAAAAAAGAAGGAGAATAAGAAGACGGCCCCGCGCGTGAAGTCGCTCGCGCAAGTTTCTATCGCACCGACGTTACGCGCGAAGTGAAAACACTTTCTAAACTTACTTTCCACGAAACGTGACACTCGGGAATCTCTTGCCGCCACTGCGACGCCCGTGATCTCGTTCAAGTCGATCCACGCCTTGTACACCTGCAAATTTATTTGGGAAACATGTAGTTCTCGTCGTAGAATTATCGTACAAATTTCATCGAGAGCCGCGAACGTCTTCTTATGCAACTAAGAACGCAATTCAAGAACGGTATAAGAATCAAAATTCAAATTTAATTAATTTTTTATTTAGTTTAAATACGATCACACAACACCCAAAAAAAGTGACTTCAGAACAAGCGGAATCATCTAAATTTTAGAGGATGTTATTCTTATATGTGGCCTCAAGAGGATTCCTCTAAGATTAAGAGGAAAATATTATAAACACATTATTCTTAAAATTAGAGGAATTATATGTTACATGTCATATAATGCAAATTAAATTGATTTTAATAAATTTTAATAAATTTCTGTGTATAAATTTCCTTTTATATTTATATTATACAGATTATTTAATCTTTTAAGAGAATTATTATTTATTCTCACTAAATTTTATTCTTACTGATTATACTAGATAATTCGAAAAAATTATTATAATGTATAGCGAAATATATATATATATATATATATATATATATATATACTTCTGACTCCAATTCTACAATAAGTAGGCACGAATGAAATAAAATCATTATAATAAATAAATTTCCAATCAGTTTTCTTGTGGACTTCACAACTATAAAGATGTTCATCATAACCAATTGTATGTAACATAGTTAAAAGAAAGAAGAAGTTATTCAACTCCTTGCAATAGATTATAAACTGTATTTGACCAAATATGAGTAAATTATCTTCGTTATATATTACAGTAACACACATATCTTTTTTTAAAAAGCGTTCCAAATATTCTGACCCATGAGCATATAATTATTTTTTCATTCATGTCTGGAGGTAGAGCATGACAGAACATGAGAAGTGGACATTCAAATCAGCATATTCTTCTTCGTATAAGAGGAAGATTAATTGATATAAGAGGAAATTCTCTTGAAGTAAGAGGAAAACAGTTAGAATAATATCTAATAAATCTTAGATGAATGGTTCACTTTAATCGCTTTATCGAAAGAGAAATTCTTTTCTTGTAAAAAGCTTTGCTTAGAATATGAGACTATGGGAAAAGTCACTTTACAAATAGAATACTTTTTTTGGGTTTATTTTTTGAATTTATTTCATGTACGGAGAATCAGAGAATGGATATGTTCCTTCAAATTTTACACAACCGTGCACTTTGCGACGCGAAACCGAGAAGAAAACTCTAAAAAAGGAGTATACATCTCACTGCGTATTACATAACTGCGTCGAATACATCGTGGTAGGTAGAGTTCATCCTCGTATCGTATTTCACCGGCATACCTGCGCACAGCATCCCGAACCGATTGGTCCTTCGTCATCAAACTTCACGAACAAGTCCCGCCAGGAAGAGCCGTACGTGGCTTTAAGCAGGCGCTTTGTGTACAGCCAAGAATGTGGCGTCACGTTTTGTTGGAGTTGAGACAGGCAGTCGCAGATGTCCCGCGGAAAGATGTCCCTCCGTATGGATATCCATTGGCCGAATTTAACGAAGATCGGTCCGAGGAACTCGATACCTGCAAAAGCGCGCGGTTCTCGTTCTCAGCTTATCCTTATCCAATCCTATAATTTCATGTAAATGTCTTGACACATTATTTCACAAGATTGCAAATGAGATACTAAAATGAGGACAACAAGTAGAATGTGTACAAGAATGTTGTATAATGCTCAAGATTCAAGATTCCAGATATCTACCGAATATCTATAGACACGCTTCAAGAATTCCCGGAGAAATGCGCAGCTTAAGAATCACCAATTTCCATTTATTAATTTCTACTGGATATCCGGTTTATCGGTAACGGAGAGAGATACGACTTATTGGCAACGCGATAAATAAAATAACCACATTCACCTTTCCGTAAGATAGTGGGGAACAAAGTCGCATGCGTCAAACGCGTTATCAGATAAGCGGCGAGCAGGGTGCTGATGACCGAGCTTATGACCATGATTCTAGTCAATATTAGAATCGCCTCTCGCATGTCCTGCAGAAAACCTTTCTCCGTCTCCTCCATCTTCTCCCGCTCGTTCGACCAAGACACGTCGGATTCGATCTTGACGCCCGGCTCGACGCGGGAAAGCGCCGGGGCGACATGGCGGACGCCGCCGACGACACCGTGAGCGAGATTGAGATCGAGCCGGCGTGTTATCAGCGGTTGAAAGCGAACCGTCGTTGACACCCGACAACGCCATTTTCTCCGACACGCGATGATGTTGTCGCGGTAGCGCCATGACAGCCTGCTCGACGACTGTCTGAAGAATCGGACGAGATTCGGGCGCAACGACATCGCCGTGACGATTCTCGCGGTTATTACCGTTAGAGCGACGGAGACGTGGAATCCACCTCGTGGCTGGCGACGCTCTCCCCGACGTCCGTGTCCATGTCGCGCGAGTCTTCGGTCCGATTTTCTGCCGCGGAATCGCAAACAGTGCAGATTTCAAGAGGCCACGCGCGTTCCCCGCGCGAAGTGATTCGCACTGAAGTGCGCGGAATGTCGTTTCCATGGCTAGAAGAAACGAGGTATCGAATTCCTGCCGACATGCCAAATGAACGGAGGCGGATTAATGACGAGCGATTAATCAAGACATCTCTCTATGTCCAAAGTGTGACAATTGGAGCATGTTTCATTGCAATTGCTGAAATTAATCAAACCAAATTCCACGAGTTGCGGCATAGATGGCGCGTTGCTCCGTTCTGACGAAGGTCCTGCATTGCTCTCACACTGGTAGTTTTGATCGCGTGGGAAATTTGAACAAGGGGAAAATTCGCTTTCGAAAAATTATTTATTGGATTCCTTTTACTTTGAAACTGTTATAAATGAGAATCTCGCCTTGTATCTACCGCCGTAATTATTTGCTCGCCGGTGACAGGAAAATGACAGATAGAGCTTGCTTGTCATCATTCGGTCGGTATTGTCATCATTCTTAAATTACAGACATCCATAAAATCGTGGACATTACCTTTTACCCACTGAGAGAAATAATAGACATTGACTACGTAGTTTGTATGTCTACGCAGTATTGAAATAGAGGCGCTTGAAAACAGCGTTATAGGAAAATCGTCGCCATAGAATCCGCTCTGAGGTTCCTCTGTTATTTAACTGCGAAGAACCGTCAAAGATATCATTTTCGCAATTCACATCTTATTCAGATGTTCCATCTTCGCTAAAGAATCGGATTCTTTGTTGCTCCGACTGTTCTACTACGGATGGAGCTACTGCTACAGGGAACCTCTATGCAGCAGCCTTCAACAATTGCAACATAAACGTATTTAAAGAGTTAGGGCAAAAGCACAGGCTTTTGCATAACGCATAATACATAACGCATAAGAGAATAAACCAATTAGTTTTCTTAATTTCCCTCCTCAGGATAGAAATGAAGAACTCTGATTGGTTGATTCTCTTATGCGTTGTGTATTATGCGTTATGCAGAAGTCTGTGCTCTGGCCTATAGCCAACTTCCTTAAATCCACTAATCAATCCATTTAATCCCCCCTCCTCTTAACGCAGCTGGCGAATGGCGTATGGGTATACCTTATTACTTAAAGACACATACCGAACGAACGAACGAACGAATAATTTTCTCAATGTTTACAGTACTGTGATGCGCCGCTCGCAGGTTATTCACAACGTTCCCATGGCTTTGCAGCGTGGTTAAAAATAAACACACCGGCGAGGGTGAGCGCGGAGGAGCGAACATTCGCCGGGATCGACATGGTTTCTGCGTCATGATCGAGCTGGCGTGTTCGCGAGACGTTACATTCAGAGCCGCAAATGGTGTCTCAACGAAAACCATGAGACAGAGACGTTGAACGGGGTTACGGAACAAGCGGCAGCGTTCAGATAAGAACGCAGGAGGGATCCAGAAGAGGTACAGTTGTACAAACAATGTTTCCGTCAGAAGACTAAGTGCTTATACAGAAAAAGAGAGGGGTGCGAGAGAGAGAGAGAGAGAGAGAGAGAGAGAGAGAGAGAGAGAGAGAGAGAGAGAGAGAGAGAGAGAGAGAGAAAAGAGCTACTTCTATTGAGCTGGTAAAGCCACACATCAGACTACACTCATCCGCATCATCATCGGGTGAGAAATACCCACCTTAGCAGAATGCCCACCGTAGCCAACTCCTCGCTGACTTACGAGATCCTCATGTACTTGAACTCTTTCTACTTTGGTATGTTCGCCGTGTGCGAGTTTGGCATGGGTCTGTTCAAGGCTGCGAACCTGCCATCGCCAGGCGCGACCAAAACGCTGACGGAGTTTGCACTACTGTTCTTCTTGATGGTGACAGAGGCTGGCAGGATCTACCTCGGTAGAAGAGGAAATCTGACCGAACGAGGACTGCCGATTCTCATCGGCATAATCTTGACCGTTCCCAGTTCCTTGGCGACTCTCTATTTCCTCCTTTGGCAATACTATGTGCTCAGGCTAGAGGTGATCCTTTGTTGCATACAGTTAGGCTTGCTGGCATCCGAGGTGGTGATCTCTATTATGTACCTCATAGCTATTTATCGGCCACCACCTCCAGAGAAGTAATATTTGATACACTCTCAACAGCAGGGAGATTTCACTCAACCTTTGCACTTGTCATGCTTAACACGGTCCATTCCGAGTGTGCTATCGGTTTCTTGCCATGCACAGGACTAAGGTCCTCAATGTTTTTTCACCACATAATAGAGAATACTTTTCTGCCTCTTGTAATTTTTCTTATCATACCTCTAAGTCTACAAAATAGTCTAATCTCAGAATATTGTACAATATCTCCTCTAACACACACATATATATATGTACACATACATATATACATATGTATATATGTAAAGATAAATTTACACATTTTACATAATACTAAACATGTACATACCAGAATAGGATTTTTGCAGACATATTTGATTAAATCCTAAAGTAAAGACTGGGTATTACAAAAATAAGAAGTATACTTTTATATCTTCTGCGAAATACACTCTCTCTGTGTATACAATACGAATTTCAACAATTGTATAAATATCTCATATATTTTGAACATCCAAAAAGCACTGTACATATACCATCCACATTCCATAGACTGAATTAGATGAATGATAGATATTTTGTGATCTAAATTTTATAAATGTAAAATGTCTCTAGTAGGACAACGTTCTTAAGAGTAATCTACCACCCAGTAGCCTTATTTCGTCTATGGAAGAATAAAAAAATGGAAGGATCATTATTCCATCTTATGTTAGTATCTCGTGTAACTTGTCTGATCTACATTGTCAACATTGCCACTTACATGTATCTTTATATTTGAGTAGCTGAAACCTGTAAGGATCCCCAGGAAAGAGGCTAACAATATGCGCTACTGCATATGCCCCTGTGTTGTGTTACTTGCCTTTGGTGAAGAAAATATGCGCGCACGTTTGTTTGTATACGCATTTATATCAAAATAAATATTTTTCAAATAAATAATACAATGGCATAGCACACTCTGTCAATGAAACACGCATAATGCGACTTTTTCTCTTAAAATTACACGCATACTCGTCACAAGAGTAACTTGATACTCTCAAAATACATTATGAGCACACACACGGCGTATATTATAGTTATATATCTCTTTCAACAATTATCTCTCCGATACGATCAATCTTTCGAAACTATTAGAAATGCAATCGCGATATATTGTATGCAAAGTCAGATTATGACAGTTAATTATAGATACGAGATGGAGCTCGATCTTAATGTTTGTAATGACAATATGTCTAATTACAATGACATTACAATCCTATTCTAATGGTGCGATTATGACGCACGAACGATAGAATTCTACTTCTATGACAATTACAACAGCAATTTCGCCTAAGTGGAGCGACCCTTAATGTTTTATACTATTCGCCGCGGCTCTACGTCTTCTGATTGCATGTAGTCGATTTGTGCAGTAAATTCGTAAGAACACGGAGCCGAATACTAATAATACTCCAAACACACCGATAACGGTGATTTGATGATGATAGATCAAGCAGGATAATAATATTGCCAAGCCCTGCAACAGTCATCATGAATCATCCATTGTTATCTCGAGGTTCAGTCGTTACTTTTTCTTTTTTATAAATTAATATTCACTAATTACCTGGCGAATGGTCATTATAATGACAAACGTGACCGGTCCAAATTTAGAAATGGTGTAAAAGATGTACAACTGGCCGCTTGCCGAGCAAATCGAAATCAGCAAGCAATCGACTATGAATCTAGGATACTGCGAACGAACAAATGTCATTATTAGCATTACGCTCGTCTACGACGTCACACAAAGAATTGTACCGGGATATAAATTAATTACCGTTAACATAAAGGAGAATATCTGCGGAAAGCTTGATTGTTGAAACAGAGACATTGCAGTCAACAGGCAGGAGAACATATTGACCGCGCACATCATTTGCACACTTGTCGCGCCGTATTCCACAAAAAGCGCATTTTGCCAGGTACTCGTGAAGCTATCTAACACTAAGTAACCTCCCAACAAGATAACACCGGTGAGCGTAGTAGCTCCATCTGAAAGCGCTCGCAAACTTATTGTAATGATAATTTCAGTGCGCGGTTGACATATGTAAGAAATATCCTCGATTTACTAATAAACGAGGTCTCACCGTTTTTATAATCGGAACTGTCCAACATAAACAGGGTCATTCCGATGGAAATAAGAGCCGCGATGACGTATTCATAATACTCATAGGATGTGCGCGAGACTATTTTACCCATTATCATAACTGGAATAATTTTTGAGGCTTTAGCTAAAACCTGGAAAATGATTATATATGAAATTATATATAAAACTTTATAGCCCTCATAGATTTCTTTTATGACATATTCATTCTTCCAAATAGCAACATATGCAAGAAAAATGCTTACAATTAAAAAAAAAAGAATAAACAATTGTAATATAAAAAGTGAATTACAATATAAGATTATATCTTTTTACCTGTGTCGGGAAACTAACGTATTTTAAGGCTTCGTATTGGCACCAGCTGCTCATGATATTTGACAGAGAACAAAATGCATACTTATAGAGTGGCGTTTTATGCTGTGGCTGATGCTTAATGAGTAAATATATTCCCGACATTAGGAAGGCGAGAATGCGATTAACAAATACCAGAAATTGTGAATCTTGAAACAGTGCCTTATTGCCAGAAACGTCCTCATATTCCTGCAGCATCGAAATATCAGAGTTACAAAATTTTTATGTAATCACAAATAATGAACAGTAACACCTTTTCACTTGTATCATTTTCACTTTATATCATAAATACCAATAAAATTTATACTACATCCATACCTGTGTCATTATCTTTTCCTGTAAATAGCCCCATGACAGGTAACTAACTTGCAATCCAAAGAAGCAATATATCAAGAGTAAGGCATCTTGTGTAAAAGTACGTTGAGTATGAGCAGAAGTATTGGGCGTATATGGAGGTGAATCCAAGAGACCAGTTTCGCAATGTCCCATAAAGCATGAATGTACCAATCTGGGAATACAGCCTTTTCCTGCACAAATATATCTTAAATTACAATTATCTCAATATATCTGAAAGTGTTATATTATTTAGAATTGTTAATTATCTAGGATACTACTATACTTACCACCCTTTTGAATATATTTTGTATAACGCACATATTTATATATGAGGTAACCAGGCAACAGTACAGTGGCATATCCCAATAAATTTAAGCATAATTGAACAATCGAATTGTATACAGATATCTTGGGAAATTCCTCTCCATTATTTGTTAGTGATTTGATGACTTCACTGGTTCCAAATATAATACTGACTGAAAGCAGTAGCAGTACACTACAAAATATATTTTTTGAATTATAATATTGTAATCAACATACACACAGATACACATTGATCAAAATAACAAAACTTGAGCTATAATCCATAAGTGCTGATAATATGCTAGTCCTATGAGATACATGTATATGTATATATTACAATTTATTGTATAAAAATAAAAAATAAGAGGCACAGTCACATGAGTATCGTAAACTGTTTGGCCCCAATTATCATTATCTAGAGTAACAGAATATTCTAATGCTTAAATATTCTTGCGTTTAATATATTACAACATTTCTAACAAAATTAAAGTCAATACGTACCAAATCACAATGTCACGCATAAAGTTTCCCATAGCTTTTCGTAAATGAGAAACTTCAACGAGCAAAGTTAGTTATCCTATAACCTTCGTCGCACCACGTCTCTTTATATTAATACACATGAGTATGGCAGAAATACGTTCGAAAGAGCTGATTATGCATTATGTTACGAACCATAGGCAGTGTTTACATTAAAAAAGTAAATAATCTTATCTTGTCCTTTTGGTTCTATCATGCTTTGTACATGGTGTTCTATTCTTCGTTACAAGTAGCAAAACGTGTATAGTGGATATACGATACGTGACGCACGCGTATAAACGCGAGCACGCATCAGGGAGATACCAGGGCTGCCTAAGTTTTCAAGGCACCATGGGCCACTCGTTGCACATTGCATTACGGTTGATTGTTTATTTTATAACAGAATATTACTTTATCCAAATCTAATGTTGTTTGTTAAGAAAATCTCAAGTTTACTCATTGGTAAAATACACCATTCGAAGTAACTAACTAATTTTACAAATAAATTTCTAAAATATCGATATTTCCTCCAGTTTGTTATTTTGACGACTGATCTTAGTATTCAATTTTAGTTCTCGATGAATATATTTGCATAAAACTCAATATTTTAATCTTCCTGAGCCAGCGCATAAATATTTCATTCCAAAGGAACCATCCACGGACTCTGATTATTTCAGCAACTGTGAACAATCTTCGCTCAAACCATCGGAAATTTCGATTCTTAAGAATGGGAATCACGTGCATATATTGAATTTACTGTAAACTCTTTGCAGCGTTGCAACGCGTGATCTTCATTGTTCTCGGATAAAGATTTGGCACTCGTGAATCTCAAGCGAATAACCCGTCGCTTTTCGGCGCGCGTCACGCCCGATCGCGCGCCGTACGATAACTCGATCAGAGTTAACGGAGATGAAAAAGTTCTGCGACGAAGGACAGCATCGCGGTTGCTTCTCGTTATGCCTCGCCTCGCCTCGCTGCACCGCGCCGCGCCAAACATCGTCGCGCGCGCGCTGCAAGCGGCCTTGGAAATAAGCGCATTCAAATGCATGCGTGGCGCGTGTGTGCAACACAATATACGTTTTACTCGCGTTCAAGTATAGACGCGAATACGCACGCACTACGTACGTACAGTACGGGCGGCCGACTAACCCGGTATCGTCTAAAAAAGCACACGGGAGATCCGCCGACTCGATGACTCGCGCGCGGAGCAAGGACGCGCACGCGCAACCCTCCGCCGACGCACCCGTTCGATTTTTCATAGACAGTCCGCTGAAAAGTTGCACCCGATTGGTATAATAAAGTCGCGGACTTTCTTCATAAAACTGTCGCACACACTACTCCAAGTTGTTTCCTTCCTCGCATCAAATGTTCCTTAAATGTTCGAATTACGCAGTAAGACACTTATTGGTTTAGCGGATTACTTCCGCAATATTTAAATTCAATCTATAGCGAGCACACTTGAGCACGTCTCTCACGTTGCAGAATTGAAACTATTCGTCCGATGTGATTGCTCAGGCAGTTGTTTACGCATTTTAATGTAAATCGTGTACAGATATGTGAGATCCGGATTGCGTTACAGCTGGATGACTTGACCATTTTCCATTGAGATATCGTTTGCCCGCTTATTTAATTAGTTCGACTTAAGGACACCTGTCTGTGGTATCATCTAATAGTATCGTTTACTTTTCTAGAGAAGATTTCTTTTCTTCCAGACTTACACATCGTTCTGTTTTTTCTCAGACACGCGGACGACGTTGCGACGTTGTTGATTGTGTCGACAGTTTATCGGGATCGAAAATCCGAGTGTTAAAACCGGTTGACGACAACTATTACGTTACAACGAAAAAGATAGAGAGAGTGGAAGCGAGAGAGAGAGGGAGAGAGAAAGATGATCGCTCGTTTCCTCTCTTGCTTAGCGAATATTAGATAAGTGACGCAATGGAGGAAAAATTCCACGATCGTTACTCAATCACCAAAGATTCGAATGGCTGTAATATTTATTTTATTAACGAATCCATCAACGATTATACGGCGGCATTCTGATTTCGACTTTCGAAAATATGTAATTTATCATGTAAACACATGAACCGCTGGTCGTTATCGGTCCTTGTGTTATCAGATTCATTAAATTTACTCAAAACATGTAATTCATTCAATGGAAAGCTAACGGTATTTATAGCTACAGATGAAAATATTTAGATAGTACAGAGTAAGCCGAATATTTACAACTTTTCGAATTGCACGGATAAGACGAAGTGAGCGCCTCTGCTGTTATTTATTAAAGCAGGTGTGAAAAATACGAGCCGAGATAAAGACACTGAATTGTTCGTTTGTACTTGAAGTTGAAGCACTCGCTTTTTTAAGCATGAGATAACGGAAGTTCTGGAGAGATATGAACGGTAAGAAGTATAAATCGTTTATCACTACTTTCCATGCGCGCTTGCGCATATTTGCATCTGAAACCTAAGAACATTCCTTTCCTTTTTTCTCGCAACAAATCACACGTACGTGATTGTGCAACCGCAGATGCTGCATCGCGAATGCTTTATGCATATTTCTCGTTACTTTCCGCTTGCATTTGACCAAAATTTCATTAAACGAGTTATTTTTCCATTATATAACTCTTCGCCGAAGAGAGAAACAGCATATATCGCCTGAAAAGGAAAACAGTATATAATGGCCGACAAATCGAGTGATAACCTCCCAGCGAACTTATTATACACTCTCACGACGCTTACGAGTGAATATTTCAAAAAGTGAATGCTTCGTGGTAAAAGATGAAGGTGAGAGCCCATCTTTCGTGCTTTTGCCTCTATCTGCCGAATGAAGAGCGCTCATTTCATTCTTACCCGTTGCCAACGAACGCGCGAAGTCAAGCTGACGGAACTTCGAAACGAGCGCGAAGGTAAAACTCTTCGCCGAGAGTGAGTCAGATAAAAATCGATTGATCGATTCCTAACGAATTGTCGCTCCGACCACGCGTGCTCCAGATTCGCGCATTTTCTCGCTTACTCGCAACTGCCAACTGATAAAGTGGCTCTGACAAAGTGACGCAAGTGGAACTTCATTTATTTTATATATATATATATATGTATGTATGTATATATATAATTATAAATATGGGCACCACACACTTGTACGAACACGTTGACTCGTATTGAAACTCGATATTCAAACACGAAAAGGAGAGAAATTCTTCAAATTTACATCAAAACCATCTTATCATATTCATGTTTCCTCGTCTCTCTTATGAATATCGCGTTTCTCTCCTTACCCGGAGATTTACTATTCGCCGTAAATTATCGCCAATCGTAGGCGTTTCTCCCGAGAACTCCCGCCGAGAAACGGGTCTATCGAGAGAGCTGAGGCTTTTATGAATGCTAATCGAGTGTATCGTCGGTGAAATTGACAACAAAGCGCGAGAATCGCGAAACAATCTCGCGTTACAGGCACGTGCTGGTCCGGGGGCAGCACGAAGGACTTTGCTCTCAGTTCGGTCGCGCATAATCGTCAGGCAGTATATTTGCCGCGCTACATTTATAGACCAAGGATAAGAAATCGAGAGCTATCGCGTATGGTCCGTCCATCGTATGTCGCGCGCCGGACAGAAGAGGAGCGATGGCGGCGCGAGAGATCGCGCGCTATCGCACTCACGAGAGCGCAAAGGTCGTCGATTGCTCATCGTGAGCGACAAGAAACACAGCCATAAAAGAAATATAGCAATTCGCATGCGCTGCGCAAACACCTAACCACACTATGCTGTTACGAAAGATAGAGGGAGCGAGAAGGGGATAGGGAGGAGAGAGAGAGAGAGAGGGGGAGAGAGGGAGAGAGGGAGAGAGGGAGAGAGAGGGAGAGAGAAAGAGAGACGTAACTAAACAAATGATTAAGATTGCATCGTCACAGCATATCGTACGACCATAGTCATTCAACCGCAGATGGTATAACGACGATTAAAGACGAAAATGCATTTTCGAGATGTAAACGGTCGAACACGCATGTGTATGTGAAGTGTGTAACAACCAAAGTTCCCATGGATATTAACATTTTAATCGTGATGAATCCATACGCGCCTGAGCGCGTTTAACAACAACCGTCATCTTTTAGAGCCTTTTCTTTCTTTTTTTACGAAGGACGAGCCTACCGAGATATACGATTCGCAATTTACATTTACATCCGAAGGAGCCTGAGAAGCCGCCACTTCGCGGAGCGCTATTCGGCAGACTTGAAAACCGCCCGCGATCCCGCGGCGAACGTCACTCCGCAGTGAATGCGCGCGCGGCCAGCTGCGACAGCGAAACACCACGACGACGCCATAATTCGATCTAAAGCGCGCGCGTTTCAGCCGCGCAGGACGAACGACGCAGCGCGTCGGCGGCGGTGGCGACGGCGGCGCCAGCACCAGGTTATGCTCGTCATCGCTTACGTAACGAGCGCGCTCATCCTCCTCCTACCTCTCTTGCTCCGCCACCACCACCACCACCGCCATCACCACCACCACCATTAGCGTGCGTCGCGACGCAACGCTCGTCGTCGTACTTTCCGTGAGACCTCCGAAGAAACTCTCCCGGAAGTATCCGCCCGCCCGGTCGGTCGGTTGGTCGGTCGGTCGGTCGGTCGGTGGGTCGCTCGTTCGTTTGCAGGCTCGTTCGTCCATTTGTACCCTCGCTCGCTGAGCGCGCGCGACATTTATCGCGGGGTGCACCAAGAGCGGAGCTACAGCGCCCGCACAAGGCGCCCGCGGTGCATCCTACTTGCTACGGCACTGCTGAACGGAACTCACGAGGGCTGCTCGCGCGCGACAGACGAAGACGGAGTGAGAAACAGCGTGCAGAAGGAGAGAGAGGGAACGAGAGGGAAACAGAGAGGCGCAGTAGCGATAGGTACCGCGCAGGCTAGACGGAGACGCGGCGAACTTAGAGAGGTGTACGCGAGGGCACATCGAGTCGCGAGTATCAACCAGCTGGTTGGCAAGGGAGCCGCGAGCAGTCGCCAGTGAGACGCGGCACCCCGCGAGCGTGTGTGTTATTTGTTCGCTCGCTCACTCGCTTGCTCGCTTGCTCGCACGCACGCTCGTCCGCCCGCCCGCCCGCCCGTTCGTTCGTTCGTTCGTTCGTTCGTGCGTTCGTTCGTTCGTTCGTTCGTTCGCTCGCTCGCTCGCTCGCTCGTCCGTCCGTTCGTTCGTATGTGCGCGCGTACGTTCGTGGCGTGCGTTCCTGCATCAGTGTCTCCCATCTGCGAGTAGCAACTCTGTCGTGGTCGCTATTTACGTGTACATCCATTTGTTCATCCGTTTCGAGAGAGCGATACGTACGTGGTGCCTCTCCATTCTCTCTCTCTCTCTCTCGCGGCACCTCATCCGGACACGACACTTGCCCCCGCGAACGAACATCGTCTGCTGCTTCCACCACCATTCGTCTATTCTCCACCGTTCGCCTTTATTCGCGCGCGCTTGTCCGTTCTTCTCTTTCCCTCTCTTCCTTTCTCACTTGCTCTCTTTTCCTCTCTCTCTCCCTCTCTCTTGTTCGCCTTCCTGGCCTTCCCCTACCATCAATCACGGAGTGTAGTGTTCCGTGTGTATCTCACCTCCGCCTCCGTGTGCGCCGTCTACCGCCTGTCTCTACTCTGTGGTTGTGTTAGTGTGTGTGTACCGTGCGCGCAACGAGCGAGGAACAAGATGGCCGCCGACTCAGGAATGGAGACGTGTCCCTCCCCGGAGATTGCGGACTCCAGAAAGCGGCCGCTCGACTGCGACGCGGAAAACGGTGCAACCAAGAGGTCGCATTACGGATCAGGTATGTCAATTAGAAGGGCGTCCTCATAATGCGTCGCGTCGCGTCGTCATCCCGACCATTTTGCTTGTTAGCCCGCCCGCTCGCTCGCTCACTCTCGCTCTCACTCTCGCTACGTGTCTCGCTCTTACGGAGCTACGAGTATCGCGCGAATAGCCTCCTCTCTCGCGACACGCATACTCGCGCACCGCTCGCGCAATAGGCAAACATATATACGGCAGCGACTGTGTCTCTCTCTCTCTCTCTCTCTTTTTCTCTTTCCCTCCTGTTATTTCTCTCTCTCTCCTTTTCCCTTTCTCTCTCTCTCTCTCTCTCTCTCCGCCCGTTTCGCGCGCACCTTTTGACAATCTAGCCGTACCGTGCTGTGTTGACACAGCGCGATCGGTCCGCTGGTAATCGGCGTACCGTTCCCTTTCGTTTCCCACCTCCGAAGTCCGAGCCGTCAGTGGCGGCGGCGGATCGCCTGGGTGATCGCGTATGTACACGGAGCACCGCTGCCACACAGCGCCTCGCCTCACCTCTCCTCGCGCATCCTCTCCTGTGCCACGTCTCCTCTTTCCGCCCATTGCCTGATCGCCCCCTTTTCCTTTTTCCTCTCTCTCTCTCTCTCTCTCTCTCTCTCCTCCTCTCTCTCCCTTCCTCTGTCTCTCTCTTTCTCTCTCTCTCGCTCTCTCTCTCTGTCTTTGTCTCTCCCTCTGTTCTCGCTTCTGTTGCTGCGGTGTCTTATTCTCTCCGACCTGCGGAGTCGCGCGCCCGCGAAGTGCGTTCGACGGCAACCGAAGTCGCACCACGTCGAAACAGCGGGAAACAGTGTTTTGAATTTTGACGTTCCGTCCGCGCGCTCCATCTCTCTCTTTCTCTCTCTCTCTCTCTCTCTCTTCCCATCTCCCTCCCCACCTCTCTCTCTCTCTCTCGCTCCCTCGGCTACGTGTGGGCGGTCGTGCCTGTGGAACGTCGACGTTAATGGAGGACCGCTTCGACGGCGGTGGCTGCTCCTACGGTGACTCTGCAACTTTGTCGCGCGGACATCGTGAAAATAGCGGCGCACGTCGCCGCGCGGCTACGTTCTCGCTGTTGTCGTCGTCACCGTCATCAACATCGTCGTCGTCGTCGTTGTCATTGTCGTCGTCGTCGTCGTCGTCGTCGTCGTCGTCGTCGCCATCGCCATCGTCGCCATCGCCATCGCCATCGTGGTCGTCGTCGTCGTCGTCGCTGCCGTCGTCGTTGCCGCCGCTGCCGTTGTCGTCATCTCCGTGTATCAATCGCGCGCACTTGTCCGCGCTCCGTTCGTCGCCGCGTATCCGTAGCGCCGCGGTGCCGCAGCCGCAGCCGCCGTCACCGCCGCCGCTGTCGCTGCCTCCGCTGCTGTCGCCGCCGCCGCCGCCGCCGCCACCGCCACCGCCGCCACCGCTGTTGCTGCTGCTGCTCCCGTCGTCGCCGTCGTGGTCGTCATCATAGTCCTCGTAGTCGGAACGCGCGCCGCCGCTGTCATCCGCGCGCAGCAGAACGACGGCGCCCGCTAGGATGTGGCGCATCGGTGAGTTGTCACGGACGCACGCACGCATGCACCGCGCCGCCGCCTCTCCGCCTCGCCGAGGTTGCGGGTCAAGGTCGCCGGGCCAGGCAAGCCGAGCCGAGCAAGTGAGCGAGCGAGCGAGCGAACGAACGAACAAGCAAACTAACGAGCGAGCGAGCGAGCGAGCGAGCGAGCGAGTGAACTAGCTAACCAGCCAGCCAGCGCGCAGGGCTTCCATCTGTCAAACAGCTGTTTGTCTTCCGCACGTCCAACTGCCGTCCCTTTCGACCCGAACAATTCCTCATTGACCGTTAGTCAGCATTCCTCGTGCGTACCGCTGGATTCTGTGAATATCTTCTTGTTCCCGAGATCTGTGCCCGTCGTCCACGCGCATTCGGGGATCACGCCCTTCGCGAAAGAAAGGGCGGCGGGATCTTCGAATGAGGTCGGAATGATCGTCGGTGCGCGACCGAGTCCGATTTGTCATATTAGCTTAGACGTCACAGTCGATGTCAGTCGGTGTGTTCCCTTCTCGTACGAATGACTCCGCCGGTCACACCGTTGACCGTGACCGACGCGGATTTTCTTTCTTTGGTCGTCGATTAGCGGAAATCCGTGTGCGATTTCAAGCTTTGTTCTCGAATTCGAGCACCAATTTTGCAGTATCGCGAGTAATCGCCGTTAACCGTGATCGACATGTTTTTCTACTTCTGCCTGTGACGTAATTGGCAATTACGTCGGTACAATCGTGACTGTGTTCCACCTGTGCGTATTTCTTTCCGTGAGTGCCTACGATTTCATCGTGCGTCTCTTTCCATGTAATTGCGCCCGACGGATGGAGATGGGAAAACTGTGGAAATTAGAACGCCTGTCAAAAGTGATTAACTCTTACGGAGAGAAATTTCCAGCGGGACGTTACATATATCCCGTCAGTCGCGAAAGATTAATCGTCGCCGCGGTTCTCTTTTCACCATTTGCAATAGCCCCGTGGAGTTGCAATCTTGAGAGAACGGATAGTGATTAGCTTAAGTAATAGTATATCTGCGTCTCTAGGCATTTTTTTCTGCTTCGCGAGCGAGCGAGCGAGCGTGCGCGCGCGCGCGCGCGATTTATGTCCCGATGTCGTCCACCGGCACGTCATCGCTCGGTTGACCGACTCGAACGTCAACGTCACACGACTTCGACTTCAGCCGAAGTTTCCCCGGCCGTTCGATCACGCATGCCAGTGTAAGCGAGCAAGGTCGTGCATTTTCGGAACGTGGCACCCGCGCGAAAACTATGCTTCGGCCGTCACTCGAGCGTAAACGCTGGAAAGCTCGGTTCAAGGAGCGGATAGATCGATCGTAAGTCGATCGGCGATTTTCAGCTGACGAGTCATATGTTCGCTCAATTGGCGAGGCGACATGACGTTCCGCGAGCCGCGATTGCGTGACACGCAGGGCCGAGCTGAAAAAGAGAGAGAGAGAGAGAGATTATCGTGGCGATCGTGACTGGGAAAGTTTTCCGTTTTATTTTTTTTTGTTCATTTATTTATTTTTTTTCTTTTTTAATAATAATATTGTCTTTATAAAGCTCGCATCTCGATGGGTCTCTCGACGAATGACATCTTTTTCGTGTACTTGACGCTACGTTCGAAAATTCTGCGAAACTTAAACTTGCATTCGTCGAGGAGAAAACTACTACGAGGTACTTTTTTGAGAATTTTTTCCAAATATACGATCGGGACTGCTCGAGAGACGATAGTCGCACGAATCGGAGATGCGCAAACTAAAATTAGGAAACCTTGTACTCGAAATCGAGATAGTACAATGTTATAAATAGCAAAAATTACCATCTCTCATAATTGCCCTTTGCCAAAATTATGTTGCAAGATACATTTTTACACTATTGGCCTGCTGTTATTAATTTTGAAAATTTTTTCGTATCGCGCTTCGTCATATTATTACACGTAGCTCGTAGTTGTTGAATTACTCTGCAAACTTCAATGAATACTTTCTCGTGTCTTTACATCGTTTTAATATTCGATATCGATATCGATATCGTGTGATTGTATAATTCACGTGTTCACGATATTTATCTCTTCATACACATGTAGGAATGTGATTTAGAAGGATTCGTTCTGATTTTGCAGGTGGAGATGGAACGTATCACCTCAAAGTATTGGTACCCGGTGTGGCGGCTGGAGCCATCATCGGGAAAGGTGGAGACACAATTGCTCAACTTCAAAAGGATACGGGGGCAAGGGTGAAGATGTCTAAATCACACGACTTTTATCCGGGTATGTATTCACTTTTTTGTTGCACATTTGTGCGCATCCATGCCATGCGTACATCAACTGTGTCTTAAAGGGACACTTTGCTTGTCTGCAACAGGAACTACCGAAAGAGTATGTTTGATCACAGGCAGTGTAGAAGCTATAATGGCGGTCATGGATTTCATCATGGAGAAGATACGCGAGAAACCTGACCTCACATCAAAAACTACGGTCGATTTTGACTCTGGTAAAGCCACTGCGGAAAGAGACAAGCAGGTATAATAAGAATCAAACATTTGTTTACAATGAGAACACTCCGTTGAAGGACTTTTTGTCCTGATATTTTACACATGAGATATCTTCCAAGACAAACGTGCGAAATTGATATGCGTTATAATGCTAATAATTGCCTCTTGAAACACTTTTTTAAATTTCCTTAAGATTTTATGTGTGTAAAGTATTTTTTTTCTAAAAATAGCCTAAATTTCCTACTGTGATACTAATTTTACCACTATAAACTCTTTACGATAATTTCCATGAAGACGCGAGTGCTAATAGTAGTATTAGTGAAAATACTTTGTAATAGTTGTTGCGTTTGTGGCAGATGATGAAACAAGCTATCCTTGATAGTCAATCTCATAATTGCCCTCTTGATTGCATTAATAAATCTTGTGCGCGTGAATGACACAAGCCGTAATGCTTGCCATTTCAGGTAAAGATTTTAGTGCCTAATAGCACTGCAGGGATGATAATAGGAAAGGCCGGGAATTACATTAAGCAGATTAAAGAAGAATCTGGCTCGTATGTCCAAATAAGTCAGAAAGCTAAAGATCTATCTCTTCAAGAGCGATGCATAACGGTGATCGGTGAGAAAGAAAATAATCGTAATGCATTACTCATGATCTTAGCGAAAGTGGCAGATGATCCACAAAGTGGAACCTGTCTTAATGTCAGTTACGCGGATGTAAGTGGTCCCGTTGCCAACTACAATCCTACAGGCAGCCCGTATGCTCAAGCCCCCACAAGTACTCCCACGTACACGTCTACAGCCGGTTTGAACACAGGTTAGTTAATGCGAGTTTTACAATATCGATGGTTTTTTTTTTCTTTTACAATACTTGATAACATTGCAGTTACATTTTGTTGCATATGCGTTATCGACGGTTTATCGACGATATATTTCTACATATTACTATACTATATATATATATACTATATATTACTACAAGAGATATGTTACATAATAATATTTGCAGATATAAGTTTGTAGATACTGCTCGTCTTTATTATTATTATTATTAGTATTTAGTAATTTTCTATTATTTATTTATTATATTTATCTTTTTATTTTTATTATTGTTTTATTATATATAACTACACACGCGAAGAAATTATAAACTTTATTACCGTTTTTGTAATTAAGACGTTAATCTTCGACTTTTAATTTCGACTATTTAAATGGAAGAAGTAAACTATATATCGTGTGTCCATCGTGCGATTACAGGAACTTGTAGCGATAACCACATGATTGTTGAAAAGGAAGAAATGCGCATTATCCATGTGCGCACTATCTGCATTTTTGCATTTGCCGCGATTGACCTTGTGCTTACGCTGGCGTTGCGCTGGCGCGCGTTAAATTTTACAAGTCAACGATAATACACCGTGTTTCTCAAGCGTGGACAATTAATAATATCACGCGATCGCTTGTCCATTTTTTCTAGTGAGTCTCTTGAATGGCGCTGGTCTAAGTCTGAATCTGAATCTGGGCGCGGCCATTACAGCGGGTACCGCACCGGTGACGACGCAGTTGTTGGAACATATAAAGCTGAATCTACGTACAACAGGCTTCACCGAGCCTGCCGCTTCGGAGATACTCGCCGCGATTGCTACCCTCGCCAAGTACAATATCCTTGGGATGGGGATCGGCATGCCGTCGAGTATGAGTTACTTGGGCAATCCGATGGATAGTACCACGACCGCGAATGGTTCGAACAACAACGGCGGTGTGTTTGGACCGATCGGTACTGTGCCCGCGCTCGGATCGACTTCACCAACGCCGCGCAACACCCTCGATCGGTACGAGCCGTTCGATCCGTTCAGACAGAACAACACTGCTGCCAGTGCTATACACCTGAACAACAATTCGTTTGGCTTGGGCACTAACCAGTTATCACTTGTAAGTAAGAGTCCTACACAGGTAGACGCCAACAGCAAGGAGACCAAGAAAGTAGACATAGAAATTGCAGAGGTTATAGTGGGAGCTATTCTGGGACCCGGTGGTCGTGCCCTCATTGAGATTCAGCACCTAAGTGGCGCCAACATACAAATCTCTAAGAAGGGCATGTTCGCCCCTGGTACCAGGAACCGCATAGTGACTATCACGGGTTATCCCAATGCGATCAACACTGCTCAGTACTTGATCGAGCAGAGGATCAGTGAAGAGGAGGCGAAGAGAGCACGTCAGAATGCCATCGCCAATATGATCCATTGATTTCAAGTACGGCATCCCACTTGTTCATCTCCATTATTGAGCTCCGTTGTTCACCTCTTCACGCCCTGAGAAGTCGCGCCTGACAACGGCGGTTCTCTTCTCTCCCCGACTTTTTTCGATATATACGATATATATATATATATATACACCATCATATATATATATATATATACATATATATACATATATTTCGTCCATCGCGCCAAAAACAAACAAAAAAACCTACCGCCCGTTGTGTCATCTATCGCTGCGTCACTATAGCGCTTGCATTATCGCATCACACTGTTCATACATCCATCATGGCTCGTCGACATTTATCTATCTTTTAAGGTTATTAACGATAACATACGAATATTATACAATGCGCCGGAAGTACGAGTAGACCAAATATCGACGCAAGAGTTTCGAGAGAAATTCTGTTAATGTTATTGCGTTGCAACGGGAAGATAAATTACATACGAATTACGCATGATGCAAATAACGTAATTTTTGAAATTTCAAAAAAATTGACATTAGCACTCGCAGTGCTTTAATTGAGAAAAAAAAGAAGACAGATACGGTCTCGAAGTGCAAAGCACGCGAACTCATTGAAAAGGCAACTTTCTCCGCGTTTGATTTAAAATTTAACGAAATCGAACTCGGTCTACTTGTGTCTTCAGCGTTTGGTATGTTGTACGATATAACTACTACAATTGTTCTGTGATACACCACATTACTGGGCTTTATCACACACGACACGCGCGTACCGCATCAGAGTTGCCGCGAGTAAACTAGTTATTATTGTATAGGGTATTACCGCGAGAGGTAATTGTTATCGATTCGGAATTACGGAGATACGGCATCTCTCTTTAGCCACTGACGTTCACGCCGCACGAGCAAACGCTACTACAATCGGGGGAATACAGCTTCTTCTCGACAGACTCCTCTTGTCCTGATAATCGCAGTGTCCCCGGGAAAAGTCTTTTCACGGGTGACGATTTTCGCTGTAATATCGAATGTTCGACTCATACAGAACTCAACTGTTGAACGCCAACGCGAGTCCGCCGGATTCGCTTGACTCGGTCAACTGGAATGTCGAAACGAAAGTTTCAAGATCAACATTCTGCATTGTCTTTCGAGATGGGAAATACTTAGACTAACGGACTTCTCGCTTTTGCAAAATACGTTATTCACTTCGTTCACCGAGTAACAGAGTAAATACCTTGGCAAAACCAAAGAGTTTACATATATAAATGCAGAAATACCTTGGCTGGAAGTTTAATATATATGCATATATAGATATATATTCAAAGTGAGAGAGAGAGAGAGAGAGAGAGAGAGAGAGAGAGAGAGAGAGAGAGAGAGAGAGAGAGAGAGATAAAGAGAGAAAGCTATTCTATATATATATAAACATATATTTATATATTTACAATGCCGCTGGCTGGCCCAGCTGAATAAAATAACGGATAACTCCTTATTGCCAAGAGTTATATTCTTAATTCCAAAGGGTTTAAGTCTCCAACTCAGAACGAACCTCATCTCTAACTAAGTTTCCCGTAGCGCTTAGATTAATGTATACAGAATACTAGATTAACGTCAAACGTTGTTATCTTTTGACGCGTAACTCTAAGAGATGCAAAATCTGTTTGCGCTAGCACCTGTTCACTAGGATAAGCAACAACCTTTTCGCCCGCGCATCACTTTTAGATAACATTCTTGGATAATAATCTGCACACTCTTATCCCATTACATCTCTCGGACTTTTAGTCTAATTATTTCCTCTTCTAAGGCGATCGTCAGTTGACTGCGATTAACATCTATGTACTACTTTGCCTGAAGTTTGCTTTAGTCTCATTTCGATCGAACTTGACATTAGAATTTGTTATTACGTGCCTTGAGAGAGAGAGAGAGAGAGAGAGAGAGAGAGAGAGAGAGAGAGAGAGAGAGAGAGAGAGAGAGAGAGAGAGAGAGAGAAAGAGAAAGAAAGTAGTGTATATTTGGCGTTTGCCTTCTCGCAACGACGCAAACGCTCGTTCGTTTCAAGCACATTGAACTTTCGGAGGTTCTTTATTTACATGTGAGCATTTTCTCAATTGTTCTCGCCGCGGTCGAGACTTTTTATCGACGCGTATTTTTACGCTCAGGCTGATCTACAAAGTGGCGACGACGATTCGTTTGTACCCGCATTCATATAAAATTCTTCTATCATTCATTTTAACAGAATTAACTTCGACAAATCAATTATATTAGTGAAAATTGCGCATATTTTAGGGTTCTGTATGGTAAAAGGACGCGTATGAAACGTCGAAAAATCTCAACGCGAACGTGAGTCAAACGGGCAGCCTCAATGATTTCTGAAATTTTGTCACGGTGAAGCGAGTCGGCAGGTCGCTGAACGTTAAGATCGGTTCAAAGATTTTCGGAGTAAATTTGTTATTAGTTTTTGCCGTTTGATCGGAAAACAGAAAAGTATAAACTAGATATAACATCTGGTACGAAGTAGAAGTTTTACAACTATTCTTTCTTTGGGGGTAGGTAAATGTAGGAAGGGGTGATATAAAGTAGGTAATCAATAATGGGCTTAGCTAAAACGATGATTATTGAAATGTTAGCTGTAGCGTTAAAGATATATATATATATGTGTGTGTGCGTGTGTGTGTGTGTGTGTGTGTGTGTGTGTGTGTGTGTGTGTGTGTGTGTGCGTGCGTGCGTGCGTGCGTGCGTGCGTGCGTGCGTGCGTGCGTGCGTGTGTGTGTGTGTGTGTGTGTGTGTGTGTGTGTGTGTGTGTGTGTGTGTGTATGTATGTATGTATGTATATATATATATACACATAACTGTGTACACGAGTACAATTCATAGCTGGAGGCGCTGGCCCACCGCTCTTTAAACAATGACTTGTATATTTATAAATATCACATAAAGGAAATGATAATATATTATGCAAAGAGAGCGAGAGAAAGAGAGAAATATATATAAATATATATATATACTCTTTCTATAAATAAATATATACATACATACATATATACATGTACATATATATGTATATATATATAATATAAAGAAAGAGAGAGGAAGAGGATATGCATTAGATTATTATGAAAAGAGAAATCACGTTAAATAACATACATATGTGTATATATATATAAACTAATATACAAATATTATATATATATGTGTATGTATGTGTGTGTGTATATATATATATATATATATAATATATGAACGTGGAATGATATTATGAAAATTGTTGACAAAATATTTGCGTCCGCGAAGAGAACAGATTTATGTTTATCCATAAATTCTATGTGAACTATTATCATAATTAAACTCCACTATGTTGCCCAAATATATTGAAAAAGTCACCGGTAACGTGAACTACGAGATATTCACTAGGTTGCTGTAGATAAATCAATTCTAAAGTTTTAAGAGATCACATAAATATAACTTATAGCGTTAATTTAATTTATGGATTAGTGTGTTCTAATGGCCTTCGTGCTATTAACGCTAAAGCGGCAGCATAATATATATACATATACATATATATATATTTCGTTATTAACATATAATACTATATAATGTTCGTCATTCTATCATGAATCATCACATTAAATCTATATTAATTGGTCACCGCTAATTCTCATCTTATACTGCAAATCTACTATAGCTGACTATGAATATATCGTCCGGTCGACTGCCGGTAGGCAGAGAGACTCGTTTGTGTCGTAAGGTTCGGTCTTGTGCAACATACGAAACGAAAGAAAATGTCGTCTTGTCGTTTTGTCACTCGAGCAGCCACTAGTAACATTTTTATCGTTCGCAATGTTCGGTGCGAGGTGCATACCGCACGGTTCCACCATTGCCACTACAAATATGTACGTTAGTCTCTTATTTTATTAGAATTAATTGTTATTTATTCGTCTTTCACCGTACTCGCGTTCGTACATCATCTTTATCGCTGTCGTCGTCGTTGTCGTCGTCGTCGTCGTCGTCGTCGTCGTCGTCGTCGTCGTCGTCGTCGTCGTCGTCGTCGTCGTCGTCGTCGTCGTCGTCGTCGTCGTCGTCGTCGTCGTCGTCGTCGTCGTCGTCGTCGTCGTCGTCGTCGTCGTCGTCGTCGCCATTCTCGTCGCTCTCGTCGCCGATATTCGTTCGCGGACGGAAGCGTCGAGTTGCACTGTTCTATAACCGGTCGAGGATCGATATCCTTGTTTTGCGTTCGACCCGTTGTTGAAGTTACGAGACAGCTGTGTGTGTGTGTGTAGTTTCGTCCGCTGCCTGTCTGTCTGTGGTAACGCCGGGTGAACGGTTGATTAGATCGGCGAGAACCGAGATCTTCGATCGAGACTTGATCTCTCGGTCTCGCTCACTTCCATTCGCTCCTCGTGGTCCCTGGTATCGCTGGGATTCGATTACTCCCACGAGCGATCCCTATACTTCCTCCAGGACCCGAGTTGTCGACTTCGATCGATCACCATCGGGGGGCCGGTTCACCTTCCGTTATTATGTACTCGCAATAGCCATACTATAATTCTAATAGCGAATCGCTCTCGTGCAGTACAGCCGACGGTAAATTGCGGACATTCGCGTATTAGCGCCAGAGTGAAGCGACTAATTAATTTGTGATATGTGCACATCGCCTGTTGGTACAAATGACGAGTTTCACGACGTACATGTTTGTAGGAAACGCAATAGCCGGGGAACGCCGAGTGGTCTCTCCCTTGCGAACAACTTGTAGGTAGCACGCGCTAAAGGGGAAAAAAAGGTTAAACTAGGAATAAGGTTTACGGTTCTCTTCTCTTCTTCTAAAACATAAAAAAGTAACAAAAGAACATTCCGTAGTAGAGCAGATTCATAATGTATAAGACTAGCTGTGATGGAGTTGAAAGAGAGTATATATATATATACATATATTTACCAGCTGCCAGTACGTGAGCAACGTCACGGGCTACGTTGACAGAAATGTAAAATTGTAGAATTTATTTGCGCAGGAAGACTAAAATTGATGAGATGATGGCATGCGAAACATACGGATTCCAGCAAGGAGAAAACACGAGAGACAAAGAGAAAGAGAGAAAAAATAAACGAGAGATCGAACTTTGTCGACGATAAGTGAACGAAAGGAGAAAATGTGCCAGTTAGCGTACACGTTATAACGTTATAACGTTATAACGTGTTAACGACTTTGTGTGTGAGACTCACGATCCGAGACGAGGAGAAAATGAAAGAAACAGAAAGATCGGACGAAGCAGATTTTCTCGAGCGAATTGCTAAAAAAGAAAAGAAAAAAAGTGGAAGATGAGTCTCTTTCTGCGATTAATTCCGGTAAGAATCAAACAGCGACAACAACAACAACAACAACAACCGAATCAACAGTAAAAGAAAAAAACGATACGAAAGATTACACGTGTAGAAGCCATAACGCGATCAGCCAGTCTAACATAAGTATTCTTCTTAGTGTACGTGGGTTTAAAATATCGCCTGTTACATTTTAGTACCATAATAAAATAGCATGATTCGTAGAGAGTTCGTCGGTGGGAGCGTCGTTTTAACGGTGGTTCCAACGGTCGTTTCTCTTCCCCCCCTCGGAATTCGGGATATGCAGTTCTCGCGTTCGACACTTATCTGTGAACGCAGAAGACGCGAGAGGAATGTCGCGCGTCTCATGGGGTCGCGGATGTTATCAGACCGAGGAAAATAATACGTGTGATACATCTTTAAAGATCCGGCTGTGAGCGAAATTAACGCGGACGGGAGTGCCACTAATAAAATCGCGGATAAGCGCAAAACGCATTATCGGCTGGTTGACCGTTACTTAACGGGGTTTTTGCGTCTCGATTCACGCATAGAAAATAATCGCAACCCAGCGAATCAAACGTGCCCCTAACAAAGAGCCGATGAAATTAACCGACAAATAAAAATGCGCTGAAAAATGTGTGCAATATTTTTGCATTTTGATTAGCTAAAACTTTAATCAAAAGCTTTACGCGGCAGTGTGTTACGTATTAGCGCTCGGATTTTCGCGATGTGAGTATCGCGAAAATCCGAGCGCTCGGTATCGATCTTAGTATCGACTCGAAACGCGAAGAAAATCCCGGAAGAAAAGCAAATTAGAGAGAAGCGATCGCTGAACCATTATTAAAACGACGCCCTTGGCCGAAATTTCCGGAGTCGCTTTAACGCCGTACGTGTACATGCGTTTAAGTGCACTATAGTGTGTGTGTGTGTGTATATATGTATCTTTAATTACTAGCATACCGAAGAGTATGTAATAACGACGAATAACATCCAAGTACACAGTTCGAGTGTGTGTGCGGACTCGAGTCGCGAGTGAATCGGTCTCGATTTCGTTGCGGATCAATATTAACTTCGTTGCAAGCAGACGCGCCGATAATCGACATCATTATCCAGCGGAGAGTAATTGGCGACGGGGTTATTGTTATGTGTAATAGTATTGATCTAAAAAGGGACCGCATTCGATCTCCCTTCGAGCCTCAACGATCTCGATTTCGGAATAGAGCGGAGTAAATGTTCTAAATGCTCTTGCAGTCCTCGTTTAATCGGTATAGTTGAGAGAACGAACGGAGAGAACAATTTCCATTTAAACAAGAGAAAAACTGAAAGGAATATCTTTCAATCTTGCACTCTTGTAACTGCAAGTTTCGATGGTTGTCCCGTCGAACGAATTGGCGTAAGTAAGTGAATTCGCATAAGTAACGATATTCCGCTCGAGATCGTGAAATCCGCAGAGGGAACGAAAAAACGTTCGCACGTATCGTTGAGGATTTTTCTGAGACGAAACGGACGATGTGGTGACGTCCGCACGAACGTGGCAAAGCAGTATTGGTCGGCCAGTCAATGTTACCTACGAGTTGTTTAAGAGAAGAGGGCACTTATTACCGTTTGCAATTCAATAGACCGGCAGTCGTCGCTCTTGTTAGTAGAGAATCTTTTATTTTTTCACACAAAAAAAGCTTCGTTCTCTTTTCTTTTTTGTACAGTTTAAGATATATTTCGTTCGTTCGTTAAAAGTGAGGGAGGACCGCGGCGTGACGTGTGCGTTATATATTTATATAGCTACATGTACGTATATAACGCGTTTACATATATATTTATGTAAAAATTATATATAATTATATATTATCTTATATATATATATAAAATTATATATATTTATATAATCATTTTGTTATATATAATTATATATAAATGTGTGTACAGCGCGTCGCGTCGCCAGTCGATAGTTGTACACAAGAATTACTAGACATAGATGTGTAGCTAGTTTCTTAAATCTCTTACGAAAAATCGTCATTACAGGTTCAACGTTTTAAACGACAAATGATCCACTCTATCCGAGACAAAAAAAAATATATATATATATAAAGAATCACGTACACGCGCGTCCGTGTAGGCGTGTACGAACTCTACCGTACACGCGTATACGACGATTATCATGGGAGATTATATGAGAGAGAAAGAGAGAAGAGCGAGAATCGCGTTCTCGCAGACACATGGGGGGGAAGGGCGGGGGGGGGAAGGTGTAGTACAGCTTTAGTAGTAATCAGGGAATTGTAGGAATTGCATTGACTCGCCTCGATTCGATTAAAAGTACGACTATTATTACAATAACTAAATAAAAAAAAGAAGCAACTGAGAATTCGACACTGGTCGTCGCCGCGCGTAGGGGTGGTGGTGGCTTGTGTGTCACGTTACTTGGCTGTGTGTGCTAGGCTACATCGTAAATCATGTTCCATCGCGTTCTCATCGCTCCCACACTCTCGCATAGGCTCCATTAAAAAACTAATGTGTAGGAAAATAGAGACGAAGAAAACAAAAAAAAAAGAAAATGAACGAGAGGAAATGCAAAAAAGAGGCAGAGAAATATAAATATATATGTATAGATAGAGTAACGAGACGAGATTCGCGCTGTTGTTAATTATTATACCAACGATAAGAGCGAGTATTTGACTCTCACGTTTTACGCCAGGGGTTAAAAAAGAAAGAAAGAGGTCTTTTCTTCCCTTCCACCCCTTCAATCCGTATTTTCCTCTATCCCATACCTATACCTATACCCATACCCATACCCATACCCATACCCATACCCATCCGCCATCACTCTTTAGTGCCATATCGAATTTCCCTATATCCATCAGCTACACTTGTTAACGTTTGACAGTAGAACGTGTTGTTAAAGATGTGTATATCTCCCTGCTGGACGCAGGATCGTTTTTCAATAAAGTCGAACTGTACGTTTATTTCTCATTATATTTACCGAATATATCGGAATATATTTACGAATATATTTATCTTTACGTACGTCTGCTCAGTTTGCGGGAACTGGAAGAAGAGGTGTGTCTTTTGGCGATAGCCAAGAAAAGGACTGTAACAGCTTGGACTGTAACAGACAAGATCGTCCGCCGCAAACTGAGAGGAATGTTAATTAATGGATATTTTAACGTTATAACGTTCTTGCGAGTTTCGCGTTTTTCCTGTTTCTTCTTTTTTTCTTTGTTTTTTCTACCTTCACATGCGTACGTTGTATCTTGTTCAAGTCTGTCTTACGATCGGCGATGATAATACCCGAAGATAACGCAACGATTTCCGAAGCTGATATTCACGTACTGATAATTCGACGATATATCTGATTCGTGATTATCCGTCGCGATCGCTGCCGTAGAAAGAGAAACGTCCGTTAAATTCGTTAAAGATAATAACGTCGGGAGGGCCGCGAGAAAATTTTTACAAAATTGCCGTGTAGATAAAGAAATCGATCGATCGATCGATCGAGCACCAAGGCCTATACCGATTGTCAAATGACGAGGAAAAGGCGTGCGAGTTAACTGTTTGCGATGTATCGCGATCGACTATCGTTTCCGAGAAAAAATATTGCATTTGCACCTTATTAGGAATTTTACTTCCCCAAACTGCGTTGGTTTACTGCCACTTTTTTGCAATCGTTCGCTATAATCAAACGTTTGAATACGATAGGAAAATTTAATATAGCCGAAAAAAAAAAATCGGTGTACACCGTAATATATGTATATATACGTATATACATGTATATTACGCTAAAACATGTTACATTCTAAGGATGTTGCTATAGAGACCGCCACTAAAGAAAAAGAAAAGAAGAATTTATTTATTGCATCGCGCATGTTGCATTGATCGACAATAGCAGAGGCGAACAGTTATATTACATGTATAGTTACGAAAGTATATAAACTTATCGCGAAGATTATTCACACTCGTTACACATACATACACATACACATATATACACAAACATACACAGACATTCAGAAATCAGACATCATCATTCGATCGACTCGATTCGAGACACATTTCTCATATCACGATCCTCGTTTTCCCTAGTTCAGCATCATTCTTACAAAGTAATGCGCATCTAATGAAGGAAAAAAAAATATTAGGAAAAATTTTACGCACGTCGAAAGACGTAACGAGGCGGCGTTACACGTCCGGTATAGAACATTCGTTACAAAATAATTAAGAGAGAAAGAGAGAGAGTGAATGAGTGAGTGAGTGAGTGAGTGAGCGAGTGAGCGAGTGAGCGAACGAGTGAGCGAGCGAGCGAGCAAGCGAGAAAGAGCGATAGAGAGAGAAAGAAAGAAGGTTGTACAAAAATTGTATGTAATGTTATTTTATCGGAAGTGAGAATCTTAGTGTTAGGCTGTTAATATGGTATATTATTTTGGGTAAGCGTATGTAAAAAGAAAAAAACAGCAGATAAGGACAAAAGACGAAACCGCGCTCGGAACGAGATCGTTGTTGTTGAGGTAGAAGTAGTACATTAGCAGCTCGGGGATTATATAAAGGAGACTAAAACCGATTAAGTAAACTAATGTAGAGAGACAGAGAGGGCGGGAAAGAAAGAGGAGAGGAAGAGGAAACTATTGAGTACCTTGTTGAGTATAAGTAGTCGTATTGCTAAGTCGTAAGTGCACACATGGGTGCGCGTGTGCTCTCATTCATACACATGTACACAACTATCGTTCACGCTACACACATACCCACACACACACACACACACATACGGAAAAAATATCGGACACACAAACGCGCGAGGAACGAAACAATACACAGCTACATGTACACACTGTATAATGTCAAAATTGCATGTCTACACGCGAATAGAGAGGTTCCGCAAAAAGAGAAAAAGAGAGTGAGAGAGAGAGAGAGAGAGAGAGAGAGGCAGAGAGAAAGAACGCGCGTTTGCGTCTCACTTTCGACGTTAAGTCTTTACGAGCATCTCAATTACGGCGAATTATTAGATCGAGAATAGCGTTATCTTCCATGATAATATATAGTCGAGATACAAGAGGGAGAAGGAGAAATAGAGAGAAAAAGAAAGAAAGAAAGAAAGAGAGCAGCTGGCTGCGAAGGTACCATAGAGAGATTTATTCGTCGCACCGATGATGAATCGCGATCAAGTATTGTACCTTACATTCCTTCGGCTATAAAGTAATTTAAGGAATACATATACACAAAAATACACACGCATACATACACGTACATCATGCGTTTCACCGAGTTTGTAGTGGATTATGCTGCGCACGACTAGGCGAAAGATTCATCGTTATCATTTTACGTTAGGATTGTTGTGTACACATTATTAAACGTTCGGTTTTTTTCTTGCCGACAACACCTACACACAGAAATACGTCACATACACACACATACACACACATGCACACATATACACACACGAGAACGCAAACGGTGCATTACGAGCAATGAGGCAAAATTGCGTATTTTTTAATATTCTGAGATGTCTCGTCTCCGTGTGAGAAGGAGAGTGAGAGAAAAAAGAAAAAGGAAGAGAGAGGAAAAAAGGGTATTGCGATTCAACTTCGTACTAGACGGAGAGAGCTAAGATTATCGATATTTACGCTAAGTTAGTAGTAAAAAAAAAAGAAAAAAGTAGTCGTAACTCTTCAGAAGTACGGATACACTTTTAGACGAGTAAGGAACCGAGAAAGCAGGGAAAAACATTGTAATCGGTTGTCGTCGAGATAATAATCGAAGAATCGACGCGATTGCATCCGTGGTATCGTCGATTTCGTTCCGCTGAACCGATCGTTACGGTCAGGAATATCTCATCGCTAATCAATACATGTCATTAGGAAACATCATTCAAAATCGTTCAATTATGTCATCATGTGCAAAGAAGAGCGAAATGTTCCGTAATGTCAGTGCAAGTCTGCCGAGATCGCTCTCGAAACGCGAATCTTCATCGTTCTTGTTGAAGAATCGCTCGTCCTCGTCGAGAATATTGCTCGTCTTCGTTTCTATGTTAGAAAGAACGCTGAAACATCCAATCGACGAGAGGTGTCAATTGTACATACAATCGTTTGTCATAATACAAATCGTGTCTTACATCGCGCAATCTTCGTTCGTACGTAATCTGTCCGATCAGTCTAGTCTCATCTTCGTTTTCTCCTGGAGTCTCCGCCTGAAAACTTTCGGGCTTATCACTCAATGTGAAAATTGTCAAAAGATTTTTTTAGAGAGCGATCCAATGTCCGAGGTGCGAAATTGCGAAAGAAAAAGAGAGAGAGAGAGAGAGAGAGGGAGAGAGAGAGAAAGCTACTTATGCTCTACTAATCGTATTAGATAAGATCGATTCGTTCATCGCGACCGACGACACCACGGATGTCCGCGTAAGAGAAATATCTCGTAGAGATATGTTCACCGCTTTAAAGCAGAGATTCATGTAAAGAATTTATTTACAATGGCGAAAAAGAGAGGAAACGAGACAATTTGTCAGTAACGTAGGTGAGAGAAACGCGCGACGTCGAGGTACGCATACGTTCGTACGTAAAGCTCGTAAGGCTTACGGAGAGAAACAAACAAACAAACAAAAGAAGAAAAAGATTCTCTATTTATTGATTAACGCGGAGCGTTACGCAACGCTTGGTTTTACTTTCGCACTTTCGCTCGTCGATGAAGTTAACAAGTAATACCTGCATCCCGACGTGACCTCTTTGGGCACACCGCTATATCTCTGGTTATTTTTTTTTTTTTTTCATTTTTTCCCCGTTGCACCGACGAGGTATAATTTAGTTCACGGCATCTCTTTTTCCCGCGCGAAGAGCTAATCTTTACGATATATTTACTTTACACTCTAACCACATTTATTTGCATCCATAAATTGTTATTCTTTCATCATCAATTTATTCCATTCAATGTTAAATAATTATATAAAAGTTTAAACAAACAAAAAAAGAGAGAGAGAGAGAGAGAGAGAAGAGAGAAAAAGGAGAAAACATAATATATTAACTATTTTCACTCATGAGAAAGCATCGTTACCTGTATGACAAGTGACCATAATAAGAGCATAATAAACAATCGCTCATTAAATGCATTCTGTTGTTCTTCATTTCATGACCTGGCCACCGTCCATACATCCATCCATCCATTTGTCCATTCAGTGTCGCAAGTATGATCATCATACGCCATCGTCTGTCATTCACCAGGCTCTCGTGTTCCCGTTGAATCTCTCGCGCTGAATCTGACACAGTGCCCGCGGTTTCTCGTCAAGAAAGATTTCTCTCACTGAGAAAGGAATCCAAAGAAGCGAAAAGTCTCGAAGCGCAATTGTAATTTTTGTGGAAATTGGGAAGGTGTCGCGCGCGCGCGATTGGAATAGTGAAGGCGACGATGGCAAAGGAAAGAACGAGAGAGTGAGGACAGCCTTCCAAATTTCGACAAAAACTCACGAAGGCGGTAGGCACGATTGTAAAAGTCGTAGCATTTATCGGCAGAAAGGTCGCGACGCTTGTTATGTAAATCTCCCCAATTACCGCCACGCGATCATTTCTCAACGGCGGTCCGACCGATCCTCTATCCCTGTCGTTTCGATTCCGAAAGGCAAGAGACAGTAAAGACGGCTGAACCACAAGTCGCCACCCCTTTTTTAACCGAGCGTTAATTAATCGACTAACTAAACTAATCTGAGATAGAGATGCACGTCTCTCGTTATTCCGACATCTTCATTGAAGCGAAAGACGCGATAAACTTCTTCGCGACATTCCCCCCGCGCGCCTCCGGAAGCTGTATTGTCCGTCTGTTGCCCACAGCCGTACCCGTTCGCCAGCCAAAGATCAATTTTTCTAAGCCACACGTGTGTGCGGCTTTCGAGCCAGACCTCGCTCGTATCAGATCGCTCGATATCAGTATTTCGCGCGTGGCAAAATCGAGTGTGCAAACACGATTATCGTTGCGCGCCGCCGATTCTCCCCGGTGAAAAGTCGACAAGATTGACGATATTAATCACGGCAGGCATATCACATTGTTCCGCACGTATCGCACGGATATTATATTAATCTCGACTTCTTATGAAAAAATAATTATATATAAATATATTCTTTGTGTGTATATATATATATATATATATATATACACATGTATATATACCTCATTAGGGATAGCGCGTCGTAATTACGATTTCATCGAGTCTCCTGTTTTTGTTTCTCTTTTCCTTCTTGTATACTTTCTTTTTTCCTTCTTATTCTTTCATTTTTACATTCCTCCGGGTGTACAAACTCAAGCGTAAGGCGAGATGCCACTCTAACTAGTCAGTAAACGAAGGATTGTATTTTTTACGCGACGAATTATTTGTAATAAAAGAAAGAATTATAATTGAGAGAAGTGCAATGGCGAAGAGAGAGAGAGAGAGAGAGAGAGAGAGAGAGAGAGAGAGAGAAAGAATGAGAGTGTGTGTGTGTGTGTGTGTGTGAGAGAGAGAGAGAGAGAAAAAGAAAGCGTCGAGTAGACACGGTCTATTTTGGATGAATTTATTGTCGAGCTTTTGATAAAAGAAAACGAAATGTGTAATGTACTGCAGAAGTAACAAATAAAAAGCTATTTTTGTACGAATAATTGGAGCAGCCTCGACAATTTATTCCACGCTTGCTTCCGCGCGCGTATAGAACGTACCACCCGATCGATTGACGGCGAAATCATGAATGCGGTATCACGTTCGCCGCAACCCTTGCAAATTAATCGATCCAAGAGGACACTCTTGGAGAAGGCACTCGAGAAAGCGAGGCAGGGTGACAAAGCGCCCGGTAAATTTCTGGTAAGTTCAGCATTTATATTTGATCGTTTCCACCGACTTTTTTTTTCCTATCAGCCTTCTCACATACCGATTAAAATTTTCATGAGACTCTTCGTCGAAGACGTCGTCGCTCCTCTTGTCTCTGATAAGATTACACCCACCTGATCAGAGATGCATCTCTGCATGAGATTATCTCGGTCGAGGCGACGAACGTGACATCGGCGGCGATCAGAGGAGAAGAGCAGAAACGTCCGACTGAATTTTCTAGAGAATTTTCGGGATAGAGCTCAACGAAGAGAGCGTGAATTTCGCGTCGTAGATACGCGCGTCAGGGTAATACGCACAGAGAGGAAGAGACGGAAATGTTCACGGTAATCGTGAGCGTTTGTATTTTGCAGATCTCTCGTTACAGTGGGACTCGCTCGCAATAAAAAGTATACCACTACAGACGAAACGCAGTTTCATTCGGGTGACAATAAGTGTGCATGTGCATGCGTGTGTGTGTGTGTGTGTGTACATTGTTTGGCTGAATGTACTCGTACTGTTCTTTTGATCTTTCGTCGCGCAACTACAAAGTAAATATACATACACTATGACACAGATTCCTTTTATTCGCTAGAAGCGGTGCGCGAACATGCAAAGACCGTTTTCGCTCGCAAAATGTCTACGCGCCCCGTACCGTTTCGGACTGACGTGTGTGTCACTAACACTATTATTGTTATTATTATTTTATCATTATCATTATCATTATTATTATTATTATTGTACACTCTCATTTGCTCATATCTAACGACCTCACGCATCCTCTTATAAACGTTACGCCTTCTCGAACATCTACTTTAGGGCCATTGCGACGCGGGACAGAAGATTATGCTTGTTGCCATTACCTCATCGGACTATACAGCGATACTGCTAACTGCATGTGCAATCGTTTCGTGAAAGCGACGTAAAGGGCGAGTTCACATTCGCGAGGTCGGGTCGTGAGAGTATCGAGGACACGTCGAGGATGCGCGCGAGTGACGTGAGAAAGGTGAGAATGGAACACCGACTCGCGCATTGTGATAAACATTGTGACAAATGTCGTCCACTTTCACTCGCCTTTACGAAATATGAGCGACGCTCGAGGCTACACAAGGTTTTCGGATAAAAACTACGCAAGAACAGACGCTTTCGGGGACGCGACCAGCATGCGGAATATTAAGGACGACGGTTCCCTGATTATGACATTGTTCCGCCGGAAAATATAATTCGGAGGTTGCTCGCCAACACTTCATGTTATTGAAGCTTATTGAAGCTCGCGATGAAAATTCACGCACGGAGGACGATTAACGCAACTTTCAAGTTGTGATCCACCAGAAGCAAAAGTAACCGAGAGGTCTCTTGCAGACCGAGCATCAGGAGTGGATACGAGTGACGAAGCTTCGTTCCTCGTTCAATCGACTCTACCGCAACGATATTGTACCTTCAAGACTGGTTATGGAGATACTTGATACCAAGCATTAAAGGAAATCGCTACAATCACATCCAAATTCCTCCATGAGGATCTTTCAGATCCAAATAAAAATTCTATCCCTGTAGTATTTTACACGCTAATTGCCCCGAATTACTATGAAAACTGCGATAACACAGCTCGTTCTCGACCAAGTTAACTTTCCACTTTCACGATCCTTCATTCGTCGTTCTCTTTTTTTTTTTCGTGCAAATCCCTGTGTACGAGAATGCGAACCAGAGACTCGACGTAATGATTGCAAGATTGCGAGATTCAAACGCGAGATCCCGCAGGTTAATCCTGAAGCAATCGCTCATGAGCGGCGAATACACAATAATAAGCGCGAAATGAAGAAGAGCAAGGTCTAACACAACATGGCGGACATCGCTGCTCGGCTCGCATTTTCCTTCGTAAATCAAATGACACAGTGTGTATACGTTGTTGTACAAAACGGAAGCGGACACGCACCACTGCAGTTTCGATTTGGCCATACGCCTGCTTTGTTGTAACGGTGAACATTCGTGGAGCGGAGTTTTAGGGGAAGTATAGTTCGTACAAAGATTATATACATTATTATCTAATCACTCGGTTGATTAATATACGTCTGTTGTGTCTTCTTTACGTGTCGTGTGTCTGTTACGTGTATGTGTACGTGTGCGCGTATAACACGGAATGTACGTTCTTCGACCCGAGTATTACATGTGAGACGTAGAGCTTAAGTGTGTGTGTGTGTGTGTGTGTGTGTGTGTGTGTATTGCGACGATTCTATATATATATTTATATATATATATATATATTTACTTCTTTTAAAATCTTCCATTAGAAAGCGCACAAAGAAGTGTATACCTTCGTTATTACGATACTATATCTCCTATAGAAAAATAATTGCGAAGGCTGGAGGCTACATGGAAGAAGTATTCGTCGAAATCTCAGTACAAGAAGGCAGTTACAACGTGCGCGTTACATGGAGAAAATCATCAATCGTATCGACGTGAGATTTCGACGCGAATGCGACGTGACGTTTTCTTTTTCTTTTTCCGTGAGTGCCGGAGGAGGGAGGATAACGCGGCAATAAGGAAGAATGCCAATGAAATCCGATTATGTCGGTTCGATCGATCATGTGTTTCTCGAATATCTACAGGAGTCTCGGACGCATGGCTCGTCGTGAAAAAACGGCGCGCGTTACTACACGTACGTTGACGTAGAAAAATCCCCTTCGGAGTACGCGGAGGCGGGCGGCTATGCAACAACTTTGCTTTACAATGAGCGACTCTATAAAAAAGATCCGTGAAAAATATCGGCATCTCGCATTTTCGTCGCGCTCTCGAAACCGGAGGGAGAGGCTCCTCCCTCCGTTGCGTCGTGAGAGCGCATAATCGTGTACTTTGATTCTGTTGGCGTCGACGGCGGCGTCTCCGTGCGCCGTTTGATTTGCGCTACCATACATACGCGGTTGTACTATGTGTAATAAACGGCATTTCAATGGCACATTTCGATCCTCGCGGTCGCGAACGCGCGACATCATCGACGACCGCGGTTCTTAGTTACGCAACGTAATTTTCAAATTAGCGGACAAACCAGCATTTTCGCGATTATCTGACACAGCGATGATCGTTTTTGTGGCTCGCGATTCTCAGTGAGGAGGATACAATATTCGGAATGTCAAAGGAAATATGCGATTTGTACTCTCTTCTTTACACGTCGGGAGATACATTTGTGCGGAGCGCATTTCCCTTATTACACGTTCCCCTTCGAATTGTGGATCGCTTCACGTTTCGAATTTGTCTGCTGCGTGTGTACTTCATATCACGTAAGTATGAATCATTATCCTACGCTCACCGGCGAAGATCTCGGGACATTTACTATGATTCAATAGCAACATCCTCTTTTCCTTACGCTATGTCTCAGCGCGAAAAAAGTCAAATAAAAAAATTTATAAATATATAAAAAGTAACCTTTTGATTTCAACAGAACCTATTTAGAATAGGTCGATATATCTTACAAAATATCGTGTAAAAATATCGCGTGAAGAATAAATTTCGATTGATGATAAAAACCCGTAGAAAACGTAACAAAAAACTTAAAAGTAGGCCCAATACCTCTCTCTTTCCTTTCATTTTCTTGTTACACGCGAGTACAGAAATGGCGTTACAGAGTGTCTTCGTTCTCTGTGAAGCGGCTCTCTTGTCGCTCGGTGTGATGTGTGACGTAAGATCGAGAGGCCATCGGTCTGATGCTCATTTTTTCTCTTAACCGGCCGCTAACCATTTCCGCACCGGGACGCAGTTCATAAGTGACAAAAGGTGCTGCTTTGTCGATTTAACGATATCGGACACTGTACAATGCACGAGTTATTGTTATCGAGGGAACGCAATCTACAGGCCGCTGGCGCACAAATTTAAGTCAACTGTTCGTGCATGCACGCGCTGTCGCAACGTAATTAATCTTCGCGGCAGATACGTGTACATTTACCCGGCCATTTGTTTACTCAGTGTACCTAAAACGCTAAATACGATGCTATATACGATTTCGAGTTTCATTTTTCTCTTTTCTGTATACGCGTTGAAAATAATGAAAACGGATGATTTGTTTGGCGTAACATCCCGGCGCCGACTACATAAAAATCGCAACGGCCAGCCGAATGCGATTGTACTGTATAGACGTCGGGAGCGCTACCCAGGTGCCGTAAAGTGTACATTTTTCCAAAACCAAAACTAAACTGTCCCGATTTAACTGCTATCGTTTCTCTCGTATAACCTGCAGTCTGTACTCGATTCAGCGATTGGCTGCCTTTTTTTTCAGAGATTACAACTCTTGTTTACGACGAAACACAAGCTCGATTAACCGCGCGTTACATTAAAAAATTGGACAAGGACAAAAATGAACACTGCGATATCACCTTTTGTCACTATGAAACCACACGACGTCGGACCACCTCCTTTCGCCCTTCTAAAGGACATTAGAAGAGGAAAAGGGTGGTCTGCCTCGCTTGCTACTTGGTCGCCTCGGGCGGACAATCGGGCTGGTTGTTGGGGTGAGCCGCGGTGAAGGCCGGATGGTGCTCCAGGTGACGATCCACCCTGAGAATCGTGGGGAAGGGTCTGAGATCGACGTGAAACCTCCGCGCGTTGAATATCTGTGGCACCAGGCAACAGTCCGCTAACGTGATTTCGTCACCGACGCAATATTTGCCCGCGCTCGACGATAATAGCTTTTCCACGGCTGAAAAAAAAAACCAGTCTTATCAGTGTGTTTATGCTGGGGGCTACACGCACCGCGCAGAGACGTCGTCGCTTGGTGACTTAACGCTTGGCGATTGAACGCGTGTTGTTTTCTCGAACGCATCGAAGGTCACCACGTAGCGTGTCATTACTGACGATTTTAATATGCAACGAGCGATTACAATTGCATATGTTCGCACGTTCGGAATATTTAAAAGTCGCATACTGGAGCATGCAAGGTTATACGGTTGATTGAGGAATTAATTTCCACCGTTTCTTAGCTTAACATATGAAACATTAAAGACTTGATTTCCTGCTTAAAATTGATTAATTAACTGGAAGTCGCCGGTGAACGACGCTATGATTCGTCACCTCGCGTCTGATTAATTTGCCGAGTAAGTCATGGCTCATTTCACCCAATAAATTACACATGTCGTAGTTAATGGGAAGCTGAGAAAACCAGTTGACGAATGTTTGGTTTGTAAGACTGGAAACTGATGCGTCAATAAAATCAACCGTCTACATGTTATCTCCGCTGCTATCTCGAGGTACCTGTAAATCCCCTGGTGATCCAATGTTGCGCCCACTCCTTTTTACGCTCTTCCCCGACGTAGATCAGAATCGTAAGATTTTGCAGCGGCTGTATACCACTGGCAATCACCTCGCAGATTTCCCTGACCCTGGCCCTCTTGACAGGATCCGCCGGCATCAGCGGACGGCTCGGCCTGGTCTCCTCCAAGTATTGCAGGATATTTAACTGCGTGAGAAAGAGCATAGCTCGTAATCGTCGTCCGGACGGGAAGACATCGCAACGACAACGAGAATGAAAGAAAGATGAATCGTTAATTAAACACTCACAGACTCTATTAGCGTGTGATTGTCGATGTGGAGCGCGGGGACCTGCTCCATCGGATTGATCTCACGGAATTCATTGGAATGCTGCTCCCCGCCGCCCTTCACCAGGCTCACCGGCTTTATGTCGTACGGTATCTCCTTCAGGTTCAACGCTGTCGACGGAAAAACATATCGTTAGAAACGCGTTTGCAACTGCAAACTGGTTTGCAAAATTTAGCAACTGGACTAATGAGTTTTAACGCGTCATCGAGTATTGAAGTGCCGTTCGACACGCTCCCCGATTTCAGTTGCTCGTTCACAATCGTTACGTGATGTAATATCATGAAGCAAGTAAAAACCGCATACCGTATCTAAAAAATAACTCTTATCAACATTCCCGACTGCAATCTTCTAAAAATAGAAATGTACTCAATACTTTCATGCAGATCTCGGGAAAAAGGATCGAGTGCCTGGAAAGATGTGATACTCGTCACTGCAGGTTGCGACATCATCGTGTGCAACCATCGTTCTCCGTGGAAGGCAACGAAATCTTCACTCACCAATTCTCACCCTCCACGAGCAGGAACTCCGCCAGTAGGAGTAGAGCACCGGCTGTCGGAAGAAACGAGAGGCAACGTAAATCCTCGTGGCAAAGTTCGTTCGTGCACGACCGGTCTTCGAGGACACACCGACCGACGTGTGATTCGAGGCCGATCGTGAAACCAGATTCGCGCGCGCAGGTGGAAGAAGAAATTTACGACGTTTGCTCGGTAGATGTAAACAAGGACGTTTCAGACGTGCATTCATTAAGGAACGTTCCCCGTTCCAATCGTCGACGCGATACTAATGTCGGTTTAGCATCGTTCCACTCGTCGAGGAATTCCCTCGACGAATCGCTCTCTCTAACGATCTGGCAAACTCGGTCTCAAGCGACTTCTTTTTTTTCTCTCAAAATCGAAAAAGTAAGCTCTGCGACGAATGCAATTATCCGAGAGCGATATACCAAAAACATGTCGCCGTAAATATAATCGGCGAAATTTGATACAATTTGCAGCTGAGCGAACTGCATTTTCCGCATCATCAAAATTACTCGAGCAAGTTATATTTTATGCATAGTTTTAATTTAAATAAAATTACATGTATTAAATTATTTAATCACTTGAGTTCGGAAATTATTCGATCGCTCAAGGCATTAAAAGATCCGTTAAAACAGTTTCTGAAAAATACGTAAAGTCTCCGGAATATTTATACGCCTCTTTCAGATGTTTCGTTAACTTTTGCCGTCCCGGATTATTATTCCGGCAAGTTTCTCGAACGTGCAGTTCTTTTAGCGCAGAAATCCCAATACAATCAACATGCGAAAGATGCGATCGATGAACAATTCCACTCAACTACTGCGAACGATTTCGAAACATGCCAGAGATAACTCTGCTGAATTTCTCGATTGATAAGCTACGATTGACATTTATCTCGCGAGTGCACCACTCGGTGCCGACTAAAGTTTCTCGTATGAAATAGCTGCGCGCGCGCGCAGCCGGCAGCCGCACATTACAATGCACACGTTACATGCAGTCGTACGTTACACGTTATATCGGCGTGTTACATTCGCGGTACCGCATGCTCGCTCCCTCCGAGGGGCATAGCGACGAGAGCTCTGTTCACGCGTGGCAGTATTCGCGAGACGCGGCTCCCGGCTGAATAGAGCTCAATTTCCGATGAGAAAGGTGCGGGAAAATGAGCCTTACGCGTTTTCACAATCTCTATCGTCGTCGTCGCTCACTTGCTCGCTCGCTCGCTCGCACGCACGCACGGTCCTCGTCGACGCGCGACCGTGATGTCGGGATCCAGAGCCGAGTCTCTGGGTTAGCCTTCGCCCACACATCTGGATACGACGATTCCGCTGTGATGCTTCCCGCGGTGTTATGGCGCGGTATACATGCGACGAAGTCGATGTACGAGTCGCGGACCGGACCGGCTTAGCTCGAACGCTACCTCGTCGACAGTCGCCTCGTCCGCAGAAGGTTAAAATATTCTCACTTCATCACTCACCTTACCCATCACGGACATCTCGTCGGCCTCTCGTCGTCGCGAACAGACTCGCCCGCTCGATTATCACCTTGACCAGCGGCTCCTCGGTGCCAGCGCGCTCGCCGCCGTCGGAATCTGTCAGAAATGTAATTCGGAATCGCGGTGAACGCGCGAAATCGCACCTCCTCACCCCTTTTATTCGATTGCCACAGCCGTTCCCCCCGTTCCACCGGCTACATTCCGGCCCGACCGGCGTGCGTCCAATCGCCGGGCGCCCCGACGGGGCGCTTTGATCGCTCACACGGGGCTAAATGAGACACGTTGTATATACGTCGACAAAGCAACAGAATGCCCGTTGATCTCCGTCTCTTTCAAACGCAACCCTCCTTACTGTTACTATTATTATTACTATTTATTAATAAATCCAACTCCACGTCGAACACTTTTAACCACAGGCCTGGAACGATCGATTATTACTTTCGAGCGGTCGATGAAACGTACACATAGATATCGGTCTGTTCTAAATGGCTGCACTGTCTGCGCTTAAAATAAAATAAAATAAAATAAAATTGATATATATTCGGCAGTTGGTGAAAGAGGGGAAAATAAAAGATTGCAGGATAGTTCAAAAGTGTACAAAAGGCAAATCATAAAGCAGTGGAGGGAAGTCTGAAAGCAGTCATACGGTGAAAATTGTTGGAACACTTTCTAAACGCGCCCTCTAAACAGGTAGAGATAAAACATGAATGTGTAAATTTTTAGCGCTATCGGTCAAGTCGCTTGATATGCGTTCACATTAAAGGACCAATTTGTATCAATTTATATACAAGTATCAAAAATACATTTTAAAGATGAAATCTTCAGTTTCCTATTCAGTTTTTATGTCAGTCGCAATATAGTCAGTTCTGTTTTCTACCACTGAAAATAATAATTATGTAATTTCTATGCATGTTTTTAACTATGTAAAATATGTAATTAATAAATTATTTTTTACTCGTGATGCGCAAAAATCATACCTTTATTACTGGACTACCGCATTCGTTTTCTGTCCTTTTCTATATCTTATATCTATGTAAAAGTTTGCGCTGATCTCGCACATCTTACCCAATTTCCAATACAATACGTGCCGTTGGAGAGACCAAACGAACGATCGAATTGGAACGATCGAATAACGGAACGACTTACGATAAAGTTACCTTTTATAAGGTTTGCGTTATTCCTAGTTATATATGTGTCCAAAAAAAGATCTTAATTTCTTAAATATATCGATGTGAATAAAGTCTATAAAGTTAGGTACCAAAAGAATGAGGTTATGTCGGTTCTTCATCACAGGGACGATACAAATTTTCTCTGGACTGGCAGATCAATTTGAGAATAATGATGAATTCATGGCGATGGTATAAGAAACATGATAAACAATGGGGTATGCGAGCAAGAAACAAACTGGCGTCGATATATGCTTTCATAGCATGGAATTGTGCAGGCTTTGCATTCTACGTGTTATTAAAAGATAAAATACCAACCGATCCAGCAGAAAGAAGTATGTATTCTTGGCAATTTTCACATCCGATTTCGCATGAGGAAACTGGTGGAATTAATTTTTCACAGGAGCATCGTTGTATAATTTAACCGGTGTGCCTGGTAATCTGCATGTATATCAGATCAAGGGTTTTAGGCTTACAAACAATTTTGACGTGCAGAAGCCTGAGGATCTGGAAGATGCAATCGAAGAATAGGTAACATTCAATAATTATTATTTCTCGAAAGTTACTTGCAGTATACAATAAAATATCAAAAGAGACAAGTTTCACTAAGAAAACTTTTTACATTATCTACAAACATGTACAAACGACACATCAAGGATATTAAATCGTTTGTTGCGTAAACTTCCAAGAGAAATCTTGTCATCAGTCTCGAGAGGAGATCTACCTCACATTAATACAGATCATTTGATCACTCTGTCAAGGAAGAGATCTTCGTAATGCAACAGCACCAGCATTAGAGCCACTTGATTCTGGTCTCAATTCCTTCAGTCTCTGATCCATCTCACACAATAAGGAAGATCTATAAAATCGTACAAAATACAATTTATACAAATAGAAACATAATACATCGAGTCACAATGTCTCAATATTAGATCTTTTAATTAAAATCAATTTTTGCCAGAAAAATGCATCCAATTTGGAAATGCGATTTTCTGAAGTTAAATCAAATTGTCAAACTCAACGAGAAGCTTCTGTCCCAAGTTCTAGGCATGTTAGTGACAGAAAAACCCCAACCTTGAGAACATTTTTAAGAAATCACAATATACAGTATAATGTATTAAAAGTCAAGACCATGTATTAAATTCTCAAGAACTGTTCAGTAAGGTCTATGATTTAAGTTTTATCATAAGGAGAGAAAAGAGATCATGTTTGGTAATTCTTTTGTTGGACATTGTTAGATTCGTGCCCATACCTATACTCTTCGTAGCGCATCACGACCTCTTCCAGTTCCTGCTTATACAGCCTGGTGAGCATGGCGTTGAAACAGTCCAATTCAGGCAGTCGAAAGAGCTCCCAGCGTAGTTTACGATCTAGAGCGATCGAGGCTCTGCTGTACACGTACAACCAATGCGGTATTTCCTCGTTGAGATAAGGGTTGGCCGGGACCAGGACACTGTGAGAGTGGAAATGAGTGTGCCGCGGTGGTGAAACCACACGCACCGCTTGCATCTCGTGCGGGTAACAAGGATGCTCGTACTGCGCTTGACGCGTGATGTGACTGAAATTGGAGAATACTCATCGTTAGGTTCTCTTCGTTACATGCATGGGATGTTAAATCTGATGCTTCGCTTATCGAGGAATATGGGGAAAGCTCTAGAAGACGTTTACAAGAGAGATGTTTTGTTTTCAGCTCCACGATATATCTAAAGCTTATCCTGTAGGTACAAATGTTCAAACATTTCAAAAAAGGCTTGATTTACCTTTAAACTAATATCTACAATTTTGGCTTTCATTGATCTTTTAATAACCCCTCGATTGTGCATCAAAAAATTCATATTATCTGTTACTAAAAATAATAAACTCGTTGATATTTCTGCTAAAAAAATACTCACTTGACATAGTAAACGCCGTACTCGGGTGATTCGATTCTCTCCCAACCAGTGGGTAGACCCTCCTTCTCGAGCGGATGTGACCAATGCGTGGTCTTCGTATTGTGATCAATATAATACTTCCGACCACGAAGCGTGAAATCAACTGACCATCCAGGAGGCAAGGGCAATTCCTCTTGTTGCTCACTCCGAGAACTCGATCTCTCCGAGTGGCATCTACTGTAGCTTCAATCATAAATTGAGACTCGGTAAAATAAGTGAATGTTAGATAATGTGACACAGATATTACACATGAAGAAATTGTGACGAGAATTTTGAATAAACTAATTGAATGAACTCCTTTCATTTGTATTATATGAAATCCATTATTATGATTGAAACATAAAAATTGATCTTTGATGTATAAAATAAAAAATTCTTTTGCCATCGACGAATTTTTCTCAAATAAAACTATATTATCAGATTTAGAATAGATCGAACTTAAAAATGTCCAAAATGAACTTAAACACGCCTACGAATTATCGCGTGAGTCTTATGCTGCATATAAATCTGAAAAATATTCGAGTTGACTTATAGGACACTGAGAAAGGTGTGTTATTGTTTCAGGAAAATTCTAGAAACTCGTAAACTCGTACCCAGCATTTTGACGGTACGCGGAGCGATTATAGTCTTCGTAACCGGTGTCGACGTCGAAGGGCATGTAAGGCATTTGCGGTGTCTGAACCCTGTCTAGATGATATTCAGATCCAGCATATTGATTAATATAAGTATGAGACATTGCGGGCGACAATTCGGCATGATACATAGGTGTCGCAGTCCTCGAGGGCATGCCGTCGTTCGTCCCTGTGTTAACGGAAAGACTAGCGAACCTGTTGGAAGGTACAATTGGAAGGATAAAAATTTCAAGAAAAAAAAAATACATGTGCATATTGCAATCCTTGAAAAAATGAGATATATATTATTAACCTTTGAGCTAAGTCCGGGACGGAACTGTTCGGTGTATATTTGCCTTCATGGCTACCGAGACCAACAGCACTGGGAGTAGTTTTCGTATTTCCGAATTTCTGTACCATACTGGGCTGTTGAGGGACGGACTATGAAAGAGAGAAAGAGAAAAAGAGAGGGGGGGAGAGAGAGAGAGGATAGACGAATATCAATCAAACAATATCTTAAATCTTTGTACATAGTTCTCGTCTAAAAATTAGAAGGAAATTATTAATTTACTAGGACAATATATTACGAGGTAATATAAATAAAATGAGAAAGAAAAACAACTTATTTATCAATTGGAGTAAAAAAGCCATTCTTTTGGTATCAAAGTTTAATATTGATGAATCTAAAGCCTAACGTTTTTTATATATTCATAGCTGAAATTTAATTTTTTCTGTTATTTTATTTTATTGGATTCATGTTAGAAAGCGTACATCCCTTAATGACGCTATATGTTTATATATAATGCAATTTACCATAGAACTTGGCATTGCTGGATGATTGTTACGTCTTCTTGTTCTTTTGTTCGGCTCTGTTGTCCATACATTGATAACTAAGTGTAAATGAAAAATTGTTATAATGCAATCTACATTTTGATTATGAAAGAAACATATGTGATGTTAGGAAACAGGATATTAGGAGATAACAAAGAGATGGTAAGGAAAAATATTCCTTTATATATATTTGTTTCATCAATATATTGATAAAAATTTCACGTACTGCGAATTTATTATCAATAGTAAGTATAATAAGAAAATATTACACATTAAATACAGTAAGAAAAATCTTAAATTTGAGAAGTTTCAGAAAATTTAGCTGAAAGTTACCAGCTAAAGATTATCAATTAATATATGTTAGAAATAGGAAAGATAAATACTTTAGAGTACCCGATATAACACGATTAAAAAGTACAGCCTGATATGATCAACAGGCAATAATTAACAAGGGACGACGAGAGGCGCAAAAGACGTCTTTAACCTAAACCTAAACTTAAAAATACCTTTTCTCGCATGCAACGATCTAATAATATCCCGCCTATTAATATATTTATGTGCCTGCATTTTCCATGCATCATCATTTTTCGAAACAAAATTTACATATACGTTAGTAATATGTATAACATTAACGAAGAAAAACGTGACGAATCGAATCTTCCCAGTTTTGAACGGAAAATGCGAGAAAAGTGTTTTTCACACAAAGTACGACGAATTGCATGCTTGAGTGCATTGGGTAGGAAGAGAGGAAGGCGGGGGGAGAGGAGGGCGAAAGAAAGTTAAATTCCCGTCGTAAAGATACGTACTTGGCATTTCAGGCGGCGTTTCTTTCTTCACGTATTTCCCTTCGACGCCCTCCTTGATCGTCCTCAGATCCTTGTTTTTACGCGACAGCATGATGAAGTCACTGTGAAACAATGGTGCTACCTAACCTATCGTACAAGTCGTAACATTGGCTCGAATTCTTTTTGCGTTTTTCTCTTCTTTTGATTATCGGGCCTTTTTACTATCTTTTGATTATCAGGAAATAAATGGCACCACTTTTTCTCGTCTCCTCCGACTTAATATCATATATTAGTTACAGTAAAATTGACAGAATTCGCTGTATCCAATGTTACTCTATATCGCGTCACATTTGAACTAGTCGAACGATCGCGAAAGGACTGAACTCATGAAAAAACGATCACTATCTTGTGTTCCTATGATTCGACGACGACGTATCTTTGCAGCCTTGCGCACGATCCTTGTACACGACGGTAAATATCAAGAGTAATATACGCGACGTTTACATCCGAACGCTCGAAAACGTCGCTTTGACAGCAATCCTGTCAAATGGCGGCAAACCACAAAACAAATCAGACACGTATGCCAGAGACCCTCTAATAAGAGTCTGGTCATAAAAGCGTCAGTGCTGATTGGTCCGGCAATTTTTGTTAACTCCCGCTCATATTTGAATCACAATAACTTCACCGTTGATACAAACGTTGTATTTAAGCAGCACAAATCAGAAATAAACGCTGCAAAAGAATGAAGAAATCTAATATGTATTTGTTCCATGTAATAATGTCTAATAATATATACTAGAAATATAAGAAATTCCTTGTAGTTTATTTTAATCTCTAGAAAGTATCTTCATGATGTAACCTTTATGTGACGAATTATCGCAAAACGTGGTGTTGCACATCCACCTGTTTCCACAATATTGTACTGCATGTTACCATATTTATTACTACAATTCTTCTTTAACTTTTAGCAGCATGGACTGTCTGTAACGTATGCGTGAGCGCATCAGAAAAGAATAGACTAAAGAGAGAGATAGCGAATATATATATATATCTTTCTCTTTGGAAGGATTTTGCCAAAACCGCAGTTTCGGCCAGACTCTTATTCTAAGGTATCTAATATATACCAACAGATTGTGCGCAACGTCGCAGAAATCATATGAATAGGGAGTTAAACTCATCGCGAGTTCGTAAAACTGTTTCAGGTATCGCGGATTTTTATGACATTAAAGATTGACATTTGAAAATCCGCATATTGATTCAGCTTAAAGCTATAATTTTTTACTTTATACGCATAATAGTTTCATTTTAGCGATACTGATAAAGACAAGCAAAAATGAAATTTTATTGTCTACCGTTCGGTTTTATCAAATTCGACCAAAATCAAGCGAAAACTCTAGATAAAACGCCAATGCAATTAATTACGAAGATATTGTTGAACGTTAAAAAAATGTTGAACGGTAATACATCAGACGTTGAAGAATGTTTTTTATTTAAACTTGAAAGACTAAGTTTGTCTGAAAAATACACTTTTCCTTTACGCTTGAAAACATATTTTACATGAAAAAGAAAAAAAAATTGGCATCAGATATTTGTGAAAAGTAACGGAGTAGAAATAATTTAGACGAGGTTTTTTTTTTAATAAATGTGTATCTATTTACGCGTAAAGAATCTTTCCTCGGACTTTCTCTCTCTCTCTCTCTCTCTCTCTCTCTCTCTCTCTCTCTCTCTCTTTTTCTTTCTCTCTACGTCTTCGAAGTCACATTACATTATTTTACAATAATTATATTTATATATTTATATATATATATATTTATATTTATATATGTATATGTCACTCTCTCTGTCTCCGTACGAGTTCTTTACGTAGTGGAGGTAAACGGAGCGTAACGCAAAGCGAGCACGTCGTGTGCGAATCTCGTGAGAAACGTACAAGAAATTTTATGAGGAAAATCATAAAAAAGAATCGAAAAACGAATCTCAAAACAATGGCAATCGTGCGTTCTTCTATCTCTCTCTTTCACTCTCACTCTCTCACTCTCTCACTCTCAGCTCCATGAAAATAGTATGAGCAAGCTGTCCACCCATTCTGTTAAACCATCTATTTTTTTTATTTTATTCGCTATCGTTATTTGTTTATCATTGTCGTTTATTATTACTTCCTCTGTTTAATTATCCTTTATTGTTACCATTATCGTTATTTTATCGTTTAGTTATTATTATGCAATGGTAAGAAATTTTAAAAACCCCACATTCCTACGGTTGCCAGTGTAGGAGCACAGCTCCGAGTGGATTTCTTATTATAATCTGCACTGTGTGTATGTGTGTATATTTGTGTATGTGTATGTGTGCGTGTGTGTCACTATTTACGCAATTATATTTATAAGCAACGGATGTTTTGGTACAATCAAATCTGTCTTTCTTTCTTTCTCTTTCTTTTTTTTTATTGTATACTCCACATTCTCCTTTCTTACTTCTTTCTTTTATTTAAAAAACAACATATATATCTCTCTTTCGCATCTCCACTTTCTCTCTCTGTCGTCCGCGTAATTAAACACCTTATCACTTGTTAACTATTTATGTTCGCCGTCACTCGCCGCGCTTTCTCGGCTTCTTGAAAAAAGTTTGTTCTAACTCGCCGCGGACACGCAGCTAGCAACAGTCTATATTAGTTAGCACATCGGCCTATATGTTTTACATCTGTATCTCTTCATTTTTATCGCAGTTTGGTGTATGCCTGTGTGTGTCTGACTTTTGTTGTATTTCGTCAATATTACTATATCCTCTTCTTTTTTCGCATATATCGCATATATATATATATATATATATATATATATATATATATATGTATGTATGTATATATATATATGTATATATATATATATATGTGTACACACACATGCACACACCCACACACACCCCCCCACACACACACACCCACATATATATATATATATATACATATATACACACACATATATATATATATATATGTATATTTTTTTTTCATTTACCTAATTTTTTACGTACCTGTTAATAGTTATCATTTATCGTATAATGTACGAATATATGATACATTTCAAACAACACCCCCGCCGGTTCCGTCGGGGGCAAGAATCCACGCAAAGGGATCAGTCAGGAGGCGACACACACACACTTAGCCGTCATCACGAATGCGCGAAATGTCGCGTCCTACGAGAATGAAAGGATCACAACGACGTGTAACTTCGTCCGTTTCGAAATTTACACTACCGATTGTCCCCACCTACTGAGAGCGCAGCGAGATCTTAGTCAAGAAGGGACTTTAAACATTTGTCGTCATTATGTGCTGACACTGAGTACATCATGTAAACAGTCGATCGTCGCCGTTCCGAGAAAGAATAATAAAACGGAAGAGAAACGAAAGTATGAAATACCCGATATTACGACACGTAAAATCATTTGGAATTCACTGATCGCCATGTAGTTGTAATCGCTGTTATTCTTGCTGTTGTTATCGTCGTCGCGTTGTCGTTATTGTTGTCAAAGAATAAAATTCCGCGATTATCTGCATCGTCTTTTCTTTTTCCACACTCCTTCTTGCAATAATTCTGCCATTCCAGTCACAACTAATAAAATGAGTTACAATAACGTCAAGAATGCCATCGTGAGACACTTTGTTTCGCTAACAACAATAATTTTTTGCATGTAGTACATGGACAATCGACGTAAACTAAGGGTTAACAATCGGGTAGCATGGTACTGTACTTCCACCTGGAACAAAATAAGAGAGGGCATCTCAGAGGGCATCTAATTAAAATTTTGTATCGAGGAAACATTTACTTAAAATTTAACTGTGACAAAAGACATAGACTTCAAAGAACAAAGTTTACACGCGCAACATCGTATATATGAAGATCCGAAAATGTTTTATTTTAAAGTTAGAAACAAATATAAGAATGATAAGAAAAAAATGTCCTACCAGCTCAGGGGCGGGCACGCGTTGTAGGTGTATTAGTGGCAGGAACTGCATTATTGGAGCTACCTGTCAGAGCATTACGTCGTTCTATCTCCAATTCACCCAGTTTCTTCCACAATTCATCTCTTTCCTTTTCTCTCTTCTTCTCTCTGTAATTCACGATTGTTAAGGAGAACGCCAACGAAATTTTGTTCTTTATAAAATATATTTTTAACACATAAACTTTTACGAATTTGGCTTAAACTTTTATATAAGACTTAATTGTGTCGAAAGGTAAGACGTTAAGAAGAAACAAAAAATTTCCGTTCCAACGCCGCAAAAATAATTAACTACAAACTATAAGAAATTTCTTAAACTTGGGCTTACTTTTGCCTTTCAGACTTATAGCTGGCAGTAAGTTCATCGAAGAGCTTGCTGTTCATCTCCATAAATGTTTTTAAAACGTTATAAACAAGAGCTATAATCGTCTGATTCCAGTGCTCCTTGCTAATTCTGTACAATGCTGGGAACATGATCCCCATTATTATATGATTGTTCTCCTCAATTAGAGACATTATATACTCGTTATTCCAAAAGTACAACGCTCTCTCCGCAACCTGTAACATACGCAACACCGACGATTAGGTGTTACTTGCATCATATCGGATGAACTTGTGAAAACTGACATGACGCAAAACACATATTCCATCTATTCCTCGCTTACCTGAAAGTGTGGTGAAGATACGCAACGTGCAATTTGCCTGAATAAAGGTTCCTGTATTTTAACAAATTGGACAGGTTCTATAACGTCCAGTATCTCCTCGATTTCACCGAGGAACATCACCTCCTTCTGGCTGCACGTTTTAGGCCAGAATTTAAGGAGGCCTCGTACAACTGGTTCTGTTAAAGTTGCATCTTTTTCCAAAAATTGCACCACACAATAAGCTAACTGCGCGTGATATATCGATAAACATTTCACTTTATGCAGTGGTAACAGCACCTACAGAAACAAACAACAGCGCAGTCGTTTTGAACGATTGTCGCAACCGAAAAATTTACGCGACTAAATATATTACGATAAAAACGATACGAAGAATTATGGAGCATCGACTACAGTTCTACAATATAATCGTACCTTAACCAAAAATTGCTTATGCTCTACTTTCAAAGGAAGAGCAAATCCATTAATAATGCTACCCAAGATTTCAAGGAGTTCACCAACTCCATTGAAATGCTCCGTTTCGTAAACAAACCTAAAATAATGAATAATGAATAAAGTGAGGCACACACACTGACCAAATTTTCAGTGCAAATTTAATATGAAATCAAATCTCGATACATTCAAAAAGTTTAACATAAGTTAATATTTGCACGTTTGAATAGGTACCTCAGGAAGATGTTGTTTATTTGTTTACGAATGAAGGCTCTAAGGCCCAGGAACTTGCCATAAATACGATGCAAAACCGTTTTCAGGAAATCTCTTTCCCTCGGGTCTTCCGAGTCAAATAGATCCAATAACTGAAACAGACAATAATATAGAATAACACTTATATACTTTAGTTTACTATATAGAATATTTTTATATTGGAAAAATTACTAAAAGTATTAAAAGATATTATATTAAGCAATGATAACGCAGTGCGACTTTCTCTCTCTCTCTCTCTCTCTCTCTCTCTCTCTCTCTTTTTTCTCTTTCTCTCTTTCTCTCTCTCTACCTGTAACACGAATTTTTGGTCGATAACTTTCTTGCCAATAGCAGGTTGGAAATCTGAAGATTCGAGAAAACGGAGGAAGACTTCGTAGACCAGCTGAAGATGAGGCCAGCTCGCCTCCAGGGTCGGATCGTCCTCTTCTGGATCAAAATCTGGATTTTCACTAGGTGGCAACGTACGGAATAGATTCGCAGAAACCTGTAAGCAGTAATACAAAAATATGCTATATAACACTTTCATAAAATTTTCAAAGTGTATCTGTAAACGTATCAATTTCACCACCAAGTTTCAGTAATTACCAATTTATTATACTAAACACACATTGTATAGACTAAGTACACATTATACTAAATACATATGTAAAGATGAAGATTATTAAACTAAAACGGAGAATATTTTATATCGCTTGTTCTCCAAGATAATACTTCCAAGAGATGCAAGACATTAAAGTAAGAAAAAGTTTTAATTAATTGCAACTGGCTTCTTCAGTTATTAAAAGAGAAAGTGAGAAATTCAAAAACTCTTCAAACTCTAGTATTTCTTCTTAACATAAATTTTATTAACTGCATACCATCTTAATAGTTTCCGGATAAACAGGTTCGGTGAGGACACCTCGTCCCGCCGTGATGTATTCCACCAATTCATTGAGCGTACTCCGTTTAATTTCCTTGCCTTTGAGATCAGCCATTGGATCCATGAAATCGAACGCCACGCAGCATTGCCGGAGCTTTTTGATAAACAGCTCCTCTTGCTCTGAAGGTGTAACATCTGTAAGGAATAAAATGATATTAATGTAGAGATGGTCTTATCGAAATAAGGAAATAAAAATGTAAAGTTAATAGGGCGTATATTTCGCTTAACCACACGCAGCATACAGGCCCAAGGGCAAGGTCAGTCTGACTGACCGCTGTCCGCTCGCAAGCTTTTCTGTTTTCGCGGGGGGGGGGGGGGAGAAGCTCTTCTCCTGCCGCGAGTGATTGACCGTACCCCTCGCACGTTACCACACCTCGCACGTGTGGTTCTAGGAGTCGGCATCCAGCCATTACTACCCGAAATCTACGTCACATTCGAGGGAACCAAAATCCGCGTCTCGCTCCTATTTCTAAGATCACTACAGTTTCGGTTAGTCTGACAACAGGCCGTCCTCGGCCGTTCGCCTCTTACTCACTATCTTCCGCTCTTGAATCGATTTCCTGCGAACCTATGGGATTGTAATCTTTAAACCATGGCTTTATATTTGCCACTTCCCACGTACTTTGGTACGGTCTCTGGGATATTTGACATCCTTCTATGTCTCGGATAATATATCGATTATTCCTAAGTCGACTATACGATCTACTATACGATCCGTGATAAGCTGGACTTGATTTTCCTCCAGCGGTCTCAAAGTTCCTAATTATGGCAAGATCTTCCTCTTCATATTCTTCCGCGGGTTTTCGCTTCTTATTTACATTAGTCTCGTTGTAGGCGCTCGCTTTTACAATTTCATCCGCAGCTGTCGATCACATCTTTGTAAGGTCTCTTGGTTTGGGTTCAGACTGTTCCTCTATGTATTCGCGCAAATTATCGACTATTTGGCTACGTTGCGCTACTCCGAACAGCAGTCGGCTAGGCGTGTCGCCGGTGACTCGACTAACGGTTCGTTGCAAATTCGATCTCTTCTAGCGATTTATCCCAGTTTTTCCCGTCGTATAACTTTCCTAGAGCCGGTCCTAAAATACGATTGTAACGCTCGACTTGACCGTTCGCCTGTGGAGATCCGGTAGCCACTTTTATATATTTAATGTTCGCTTCGTTCACAAACTCCTCGAACTCGTTCGATGTAAAACACGTGTCACGATCGAATATCAGAATTTTCAGTCGGCTGTAAGCACTAAAATAATTTTTGAGACATCTTGTTTCGCGCATAGTAGTCGTCTTTACCGTATAAAATCGCAAATATTTCGAAAACGCATCTACGATGACGAATATCTACTTTTTGCCGCATTTGTTTTATCTACAGAACCGAAATGGCCCACGTGCATCGTGTCGAAGGGAACGCTTCCCTTTTCTCTCACGAACATAAAGCTTTCCACCTTTCCTGACGGCTTCGAGAACGCAAAGCACTTTAGACAGTTCTTTATATGGTCCGAATTTTGGCTTTCGTCTCTGGAAACCAGTGTTTCACGCAACAATGCATAGGTTTCTCCATTCTGAAGTGCCCAAAATCATTGTGATATTTATGGAGTAGTTCCTACTCTATCGCTTGAGGGACATAGAATAATATTTTGTCTCCCCTTTTTCGGTATACGAGTCCGTTCCTCATCTCATATAGACCGTCTCCATAGAGTCTCATATAGACGTTCCAGACGTGCTCGTAATTCCGCAATCCGTTGATCTTATGACTGACAGCTGCTAAATTAAACTCAAACATATTTGCCTCTGCGATCAGAATATTGTTTACGCGGCTTAGCGCATCTACATGAGGCATTCTTTTTCCGGGCCGATGTTCAGTCGCGAAATCATAATTTTGTAGTTCAAGAACCGAACGAGCAATCCTGAGATTAATATCCTTTTTGTTTAACGTTAAAATCAGCACGTTGCAATTGGTGACTATCTTAAGTCGGATCCCTTGCAAATAAATACGAAACCTCTTTATAGCGTAAATTATCGCGAGTGTCTCGAGCTCGTAACTATGATATCGTGCTTCAGCCTCAGATGTCCTTTTTGAAAAATAAAAAATCGGGTGGAATTTTCCGTCAGATTTTCGCTATAAGAGCACTGCACCGAAACCTTGCTTACTCGCGTCACAGTGAAGCTCGGTTTCGTCGTTCGTACGAATTGATTGATAAAATCGGACTGCAAGTTAATTTATCCTTCAATGTTTCAAACGCATTCATCTACTTTGATCCGAACTCACTAAGTTATATAATGATCCAGCAATCAACGAAAAGTTTCTAATAAATTTTCTAAAGTAGGAGCCTAGCCCCAAGAAACTTTGCACGTCACGAGCACATCTGGGAGTCGGAAAATCTTTTACCGCAGCGATACCTGAATCGTTTGGACGTACTCCTTCCGCCGTAATCGTGTACCCTAAGAACTCGATCTTTTGACAATAAAATTTGCACTTATCCAAGCGCAACTGTAATAAATTTTTTATGAGTATTTTATAAACTTGGCGCAGTACCTCTAAATGTTGTCCGATCGTTTTTGTTGCAACGAGAAAGTCATTCATGTAGACGACATTACCTTCCTTTATCAGATTGCTAAAAATTTCGTTGATATACCGGTGAAAACGAGCGGGCGCGTTTTTCAGACCGAAAGGCATTTCCAGGTATTCAAATCGTTATACTCCAAAGGATATAACGAAGGCCGTATACCTTAGAAATTCTACTGACTTGATAACACTGCTCGAATCTAAAATTTTGTCCGCCGTTCACTGACACTCGACGCGTTTAAGATATTCGTTACCGCTGCACTACTATTCCACCACACTGGATATCTGCGTGTGCTCGCTCGTCAATGCCGTTGTTGTCTGTTTTTTCTGCATACACTCTCGAACACGATGGTCGGTCGCTTCGCATTCGAAGCAGGAACCTCGTTTTCTCCTCGGCTTGTCGTAGTTCCTCGCGAGGCGTCCCAATTTGTTACAGTTGTAACACTTCGTCGTCGCATCATTCCGTCGATGTTCTGCTTTCTTGATGACCGTCGTCTTGGGCAGTGGCTTACTCTGAAGAACTCGAACTCTTGGATCAGTGTGGCTTCTCTGCTCAGGAGGGAGCGTCACTTTGCCGAACGCTCTCATAAGATCCTCCTTCCGCTCGAAACAATGCATGCGCGCATGGTTGCGCAACTGCACATCTGGAATTCCATCGATCAGATGTTCCACTATCTCCTCCTCATCCAGTAGCACTCATCCGGCTAGTATGATCTTGCTGAAATAATAATTGCTGAACGATGCGCCGCTTCGCCAAGTCCTTCTCTGAAAGCGTCTCCGTCTACCTTCTTGCGAGATCTTTTCTTTCCACCGTCCACTCAGATCATACTTGTGTAATCTCTTCATAAGTTTTATCTTGCTTCCTTTCTGCGAAAGACCCAATTGTCCAAGCGTGTTTCTTAGTTGTATAATTCTTTACTCTCCATTTCAAACAAAATCCGCGTCACGCGTAACCGTAATTGCCACTAACTCTGCATAAGCCAGACACTAAGTCTCGTAGTCCTAATCCCGCGATCTCGGTTGTTACCGCGTGATCTCAGTCCTTATTCCACTTCTGACCAACTGTAAAGATGGTCTTGTCGAAATAAGGAAATGAAAACGTTAATAGGGTGTATATTTTGCTGAACTATACGCTTGCAGGCCTGAGGACAAGATCAGACTGACTGACCGCTGTCCGCTCGCAAGCTTTTTTTGTTTTCGCGAAGTGAAGAGGTTCTTCTCCTGCCCCTCGCGCGCTTGTCGCGCGTTACACACCTTGCATGTGTGTTTCTAGGAGTCGGCATCTAGCCCGACTCCTCGTTGTTACCCGAAATCTACATCCCGTTCGAGGAAACAAAAATCCGTGTCTCGTTCCTATCTCTAAAACGTCGTCTACAATGGCAGTAAGCAGTAAGAAGTAAGCGTAAGCGGTAAGAAATAAACTAACCACAGTCGATTATGACAAAAATAATCAACTGTGATTGGTCCATTTCTTACTGTTCACGCTTATTTCTTACTACCATTGTAGTTTACTACCATTGTAGACGACGCTTAAGATCATTACATGTCTGAAAGACTCTTCGAGTTTTACGACAAGGACATCTTTGAAGTTTATGGAAGAGATAAAAACACACGTATACACATCTTCACTGTCGATGAACATTGCCGGTTCATTACAAAATAAAAAATTCTTTTTTCTTTTCGAGCGATATGAAATGTAATAGTGTTACTGAAACGCAAATTTCGAGCTGAAATTTGCGTATGAAAGACAGAACTGCAGAGCGAGGAGAGAACGAGGACAAAATCGATATCGTTCGCTAGGAGTAATCAATTTATTGAGAGCAACGAAATATACGTACGCCATATATTAATAAGACGCTTGGCTACTATTTTTAACCGTTTATTGGTAATAGATAAGCGAATAAATGTCCAATAAAACGTTATCATTTCTTTTGCCTCTAAATGTGTAAGTAAACAATTTAATTGAGCCGATAAAAAGCGGAGCCATATAAGCCATCCTGACAATACGGCGCGATAGACTATGATGATATCGCTGTACGAGCAAATTATGCAGAGTGCATCTTCCAGCTGGTTATCTTTCAGATTTCTCGATGAGTTTTTAATCAATCTCGATTGAGAAAACCCGTAAAAAGTTGTCACGATTACGAAACATAACGTCAGAAAAAAAAAAGCCAGTCGCTCTTGCATGTAAATCAGATGTAAATCAAGTTGCGTCTTTAATTCCGCGAATTTCAATTTTCTCACTACTCGGATCGACATCAATCAACCACTCTGATTTGACACATGTATCGATCCCCCTGATAGAATTAAGTAACTTAAAATCTCGAACAAGGATCGAAATACAGATGTATTATATCATACTCGTTCACGCGCACGTTAATCAGCTTATTAATCAAATTGAGACACGTACAGCCCGATTACCATAACAATGTTAACGATCGACGCGTTGCAGTTATCCTTCATCGACACGCCGCGTGTCCACGCCATCCGCCGAGCAGCGTTCTCTCGAATATCGCAGCTGTGTCCTTAAATTACGGAAGGACGAGACGAATCGAATATATCGCCAGTAAGCGCGACACGTCCGTTCTGAAAATACCTACCCCGGGGTAGGGGGTAAAGGCACATTCGTGACGTCACGTGCACTCGCTCACCCCCCTCGGGTTCTAAGTAATCATCAGTGCACAAGCCGATATTTTGACGCTCCGAACATTTAAAGACCTACGAGCCGACGGTCGAGATGCAACGAGAGGGAGGGTGCAAGGATGAAATATAAGACCAGTTGCGTCTACGTGGGCGAGCGAGGCGTTAACCCGGTTAGTTAAATTTCGTTTTGTCCATCCATATAGCCGCGGCGTATAGTATAGTTCAACCCCAAAGAACACCGGAGTTATTTTGTCGAATATTTAAAGAAGCGAAGGGCGCGCGCGCACGAGAGAGAGAGAGAGAGAGTTACGCGTGCACCTAATTCCAGATCTCGGCAGAATGAAACAATCGAGGCTTCCTTTCTGAGAGAGTCCACGGACGAACAGATTTATCAAAGCAAAGTTAATTCGAGAACAAAGTCCTGCACGAGCGAAAGCCCTGCGTTCCCGAAGACAAAAAAACCACCTAATTTCGATCTGAAACTGTGAGACTGTCCGCAGCTCCGAGGTTCATTACTGAAGAAAAATCGAGTCTGACTCGATCGAGGAAATTATTCGTGGCTGATGGGCGGCTCGATAGATGCGGGACACCCCGTGCAACACAGTCAAGGGGTGGCTGCACGTACACATACGCACATACACACAACGGCTAATCAGTTTTTGCTTCGCTTCGGGATGATGGCGCGGTCTCAATGTCCCGCGGTAACTTCGCTCTTCGTAATAGCACATGGCGTGGCCTCGATGACTTTATTGAATTATGCCAAACTCTCTCACCCACTCTCATTCTCTCACTCGCTCGCTCGCTTGCACAAAACCGCGTCCTACATGAAATATTGCCGCGGAGGATGTCCATCCTGAGGAAAAATTGGCAGCAATCTCCGCGTTATATTTATCCACCGAGATTTCACCCCGAGCGCCATCGAACGAGGTGAGCCGCCAAGGTGGAAAGGGGCGAGCGAGCCATCGAGTGGCGAGGAGTGACGAATGAGCGGAAAAAGGAAGAAGGACGCGACGAGTGACACAGATTACGAGTTTTGCGCGGCGGGTCGTAGGTATCCTTGAATGGCGACGACGCTACACGGAACGACACGGCGTAGGTCGAAATAGTGAGTCGCGCTAGGTATAACGACGAAGCTTGTAACACGTCCAAGATGTATTTAAAATTTTCGCCGCCGTCAGGTCGCGAAACCGAACTATTTACTGTCGTCACACATAGCACGCGCGATGCATTCACGATTGCGTTCGCGAGTCGCGTCTCTGTGAGCGATCACGAGATATCCTTTCGCATCCCGTCGCCTTGGGACTTGTTACTCGATTATCCGCAGGGCCCACGCGAAGAGACGCGGAATCGTCCTCGTCTCCGCGTGGAAGAAATTCCCGAGGTACTTATCTTTCCTCTCCTTCCGGTTTTCCTCGCGTAAACTTCATTGCCGCTATTTTGATAGCTGTTCGATAGATCGACGAAGGCGAATTCTCTCGTCTCTAGTCAAGCGCTTTCGTCGTGGTCGCCGTGTTTAAATCAACGCGTCCGGATTTTTAACGACTAATCTGGTCATTTTTCATGGTAGTTTGTTGAATATTTTCGGTCATCGCGACCGTGACAATCTCCGCGCCGAGTTGGTCGAATCGGAATCGAGCCTCGAAGTGTCTCACCGGCGGGCGAAGTTTCATATCACGTGCACGAGCAAGCCAACGCGAGATCCCTAACGAGGTGAGGATGTAATTAATTTTTCATCCTGTTTCGGGGCTTTAATCGATGCCAGACACACGATTCCTTCATCGAGTACCCGCGACTTCTCTCGTTAGGGGGAGCGAGCGGAGCTGCGCCCTCAGTTGAACGGCCTTAACGTGATCCCCGTTAAATCCGATAAAAAGAAGGCGAGAGAGAAAGATTTTTCCGTATCCGTCTCTCCGCGTCGGTCAATACGATTCTCCAATACCGGGTAAGAAAGACGAGGAAGAGGAACGAAGAGGCTCGAGGAGGAAGAGAAGAATGAGGAGAAGCAAGAGGAGGTGAAAGGTCGAGGAGGAGGAGAAGAAGGAGAAGGTGCACCGAGAATCAGCCGTCGAGACGCGGTGCGGCGCGGTGCGGCGCGGTGCGGCGCGTCGCGAAGTGCTCCAAAAATAGCGTTACGCGCGCGCGTTCGCCCCGTCGTTGTTCGTTCCCTCGGCGTTACGTGCGCCTCTGATCATCTAGCATGCACATATTTATAATTTCATTCATAACGCGACACGTACTTTCATGTGACCATGTCACGCACAGCGCCATCGCGAAGAAAACTGTCCCGCAAACTCGGGGAGAGGGATTCCCGATCCCCGAGAGAAAATCGTCTTTTCTCCCTGATTCCGCGAGATCGAGATGGCATCAGTGATGCGTATTCCATTCGATCTCGTTGCTATCGATATATCGGTCCTGCGATCTTTTCGCCGCTCACGCCACGGTGTCGCTGTTTTTCTCGCGCTTTCGAAAATATAACAATATTCCGCGATTTCTCTTTACATTGAGATATTGTTCTCGTTAATTATCGACGGCGAAATTACTCAGGACTCATTTATCAAAGTGGACCGCTCTACGTCAATTACCGTCGCAGCTCGTCCGTTATTCGGGTAAGGCGGGGAAATCGAAGATTCGTCTGGTGATGGTGCAAAAGTGCGAGCTCATCCGAAGGCGGCCGTCGCGGTTGCCGGGGGGAGCGCATGTCGGGAACAATTCGGTGGTGAATTATGCGCTCGTCGCGAAATACGAGACAGATTATCGATACCGAGCCAGCGAAAAAGAGACAGAGGGGACAGGCAAGTGGAAAACAGAGGGTTTTCACAGAGTAAAAGCGGGACGTGTTATAAAACAAGGTCGAGAAGAGAGAGAGAGAGAGAGAGATACCCGGTATTGCTCGAAAAATCGAGATAACTAAAGGCAAACAATTTTTTCAAAGTTGTAAAAATACAGGGAAAAAAATAGAATGCATGAAATATCAAAACGGCAGAAAATAGGCGGGATGAGAAGAGAAATAAATAAAAAACAAAAAGAAATAAAAAGAGAAAGAAAGGGAGAAAGAAAGACCACACCAAGAAGATAAGAGGATTAAGAGGAGACCGAAAGGAAAGGACGTCAAGGGAGAAAACAAAATAGAGACAGAGAAGGACGAGGAGAAAAGGGGTGAAAAGAGGGGAAAGGCAAACGAGAAGGGGTAGAAGCGCAAGAGCAACGGGAGGAGAAGGGACAAGAGCAGGGTGGTGGAGGAGGGCGAAGGTGTAGAAGCGCGTTCCGGGCAGGTGGTCGCCGACATTCCGGATCAATACTTTCCACCGCTTCTCTTCTGGGGGTACGTCAGGTAGTCTCTTCGCCCCCTTTTCCGCGACCCTTATCCCTCTTGCTCTTGCGCTAACCTTCCCCGCCACCTTCGTACTTTCGTGCTCTCCCTCCCTCCTCTCATCCTTCTCCTTTCCCGCTGCCACCCGCATTGTCGTCCATCGCCCGGTGTCGTCCGTGTCGTTCGCACTCGAAACTTCTTACCTCTTCCTTTTCCCTCTTCCTCTTCGTCTTCCCGCCTCGCGATCCTCCCGACCTTCCTTGCACCCATTTCGACCTGACGCTTTTTCCCCCGCCTCTTCGCAGATTTTCCCGATATTTCCTCCTCGCCTGTTATTTCGCCGTTCGTCGCGCTATTCTTCTCTCGCCCTTCGTTCGTCCCGTCACTTATCTCTCGTCTCTCTTGTCTCTCCGTATTTTTCAGGTACGAGCGAGAACAGGGTATGCATGTCGAATCTATACGGGCCGACACGATACGTTTATGCTTTGACGTGTTGCCGGTGTTACACATACGCGAGGAAACGATATTCTGCCCCCGGAACGCGGTTTGCCGAATCCGATCGATTCGTTCGCGAATATTTCAACATCGCGCCCTAAGATCCGTCCGTTGTAACTCTATGTAAACGGTGGCTGCAACAGCCGCGGGAACGGAGTGTCGAAGATGTAACATGACACTCCGCATAATAATCGAAAATAAACCCTCCGCGTAACGGTCGATTAACGCACGAACGATACTTTTGGTTGTGTTATGCGGTATACGAGAGCGACTTAACGATCGGTGCGAAAAACGACGTCGGCGGCGATTCGCCCACGTTTCGCTTCTCGCTCCGCTGAAGAGCGCACTACCGTCCTTGTGCTGCGGTCCTGATCTTGGCAGTGACCATGGCCATCGGCGACACCGTCAATTAGGCAGAAGTTGTGCATTCACTCGCAAGCGAGTGCTTCGCAGCGTAAATATAAATGTCGCGGCGTGAGGCTCGTCTCTCTCGAATCTTGTATTCGGCAGATTCGTTATTATGTGGGAAATTTATATTTTTTGATGGAGATTCGGCTCCGAAATCTATTAAATTTTCCCCTCCACCGACAGAAAAGAGATGGGAAGGCACTCACGTCTGCCAAATCATTATTGAGAGGCTTGTTAATTTGAGGTACCTACGCGTGCAAATTATCGAAATATTCTCCACGTATTCGAGTGTCAAATTTTGCGCGATGTATTTCGCCCGACAATTTTAATGTCTTCACGATAGAGTAGAACAAAAACAACTCGACGATTAAAATATAAAAATGCGCGGGACAGATCGGACGAAATATAAAAATCCTGATAAATAGTGCAAATATCATGTAGCATCACCACAATCACGATACGAACATGCACACACTGATATCCATTTGCTCGCGAAATAAAAGAAATGAAATCTTGTTTATACGCGCGATTTTCGGACCACTCGAAATCGATATTAACTCGACTAGCTGTTTCGAGCAAATTCGATTTGCCGGAATTATCCGGATAAGCGAATTTTTAAATTAAATTACACGCGGTGGTTAAATTCAAATTCAAACCTGTTTAATTGATAACCAGGAATTTATTTTCGCTGTCGGGCTCGACGCATGTGATAAGCATTTTACTAACGAGATGAAAAAAAAAAACAGAAACAAAAGAAGAAATTCAGAAAGAGGAAAGTGGGGAGAGAGAGAGAGAGAGAGAGAGAGAGAGAGAGAGAGAAGGAAAAAAGTACAGGTTGAGCTACGATTCACGCTGGAATTCACGATAGCTTAACTCGAAAAATTCATCTTCGTAAACCGTTAAATTGTTTCTCGCGACAAATTATTGGTGTTATTACGAGTAAATAACAGGTTCCTTAGTCACATCAGTTAGTCATATCCCACCGCTTCTGTTTCTCTCTCTCTCTCTCTCTCTCTCTCTCTCTCTCTCTCTCTTTCTCAGCGCGCTCTCGCCTCCTCCTTAATATGGACCGGGAGAAAGAATGACGACGTGACACGCGCGAGAAGCGTCTGGACAAAGAGCACTATTAATGTTCCCACTTGTGCATGACGCATAATTAAACTGTATGTTTACATGTGACGTAATGGCCTGGGAGCGTACGACGCGCGCGGCTGTATTTTTCACGGAAAACCTGCCATAAAACCTGCGACTTTTCCTTAACCCAGTAACGAGCGCGCGCGTACACGAGTTCTCCTTGTCTTCAAGTATTATCACTTTTCTTTCCTTTTACGTAAAGAGATACAGATATTGCCTCTATCGTTCTAACGTTTTATCCGCGGGAAACGCAGCAGCATTAACGTGCATGCAAATTAAAAGGATTATGCGTCAATTTCGCCTGTTGAAAGATAATTCGCACGTAACAATTAAATTTACGCGCATTATACACGACGTTGCTAGGCGCTGAACGTAAACGAGAAGCCGGGATTAACCCGCTGGAAGTTCGATCCGTACGACGCGAGTTTATCTTGCGAAAAATTTAATTTAAAGTCCAACTTTCCCAGGAATAATGTCGGGGACTACAAAGTTACGACAAACCACCGTGTTCGATTATACTTTTTTATCAGGCCGGATACGTCTATACATATAAATTTTCTCATCGGTTGACCTGTTTATTTATTCGCATCTCGTTATTCATCGCGCAGAGACTTATATAAAGTCTCGTGATTCTTTGCAGCCTTCGTTCTTTTACCAAGATACGAATTTAAAGCACCTCGCGGGGAAATGAGCTCTTCAATTATTCGAGGTAAGATAACGCGGCACTCCTCGATAATAATATTCGCGCACTCACGATTCGACGCGGTCGAGTACATCTCCGATTTTTCCGAGTATTTTAATATTTAGAGAGAGCGCGTCCGCGCTACTCAGACGATCAATACAATCCTTTTGGGGGGAAAAGTTTCTCGAGCTTTTACGTTTTATTTTTGTTTCGTTCCAACGGAAGAGCGAAAAAATCGGCGAGAAATCAGAGATCTCCTCGCGAACGTGAACGCGCCGAGACCGTCGTTAGTGATGCATCTACGTAACCAGCGGCTCTATGCCGTACACGACACAACGGTGTCGCGGATTTTCGAAATGTCGTCGATTGCTCGTTGTCATCTGTGGGAATTCACTTTCAAGCACCGATGGTCGTCGGAGCGTCGCACCGTGCTTTACGCTCCTTCACTCAATTTGCGCCGTATTCGAGCGCGTCATTGAATACGGCTCCTCTTTCTGTCTCTCTCCCTCTATCATAGGTTTGTGACGTATATCGAGATACGACAAAGTAACACGCGAGTGAAAATGTCATCCAATGTATCGGGCGCCGAAAGGAGTACGTTAAAAAGGATGTGCCGCGCGCCGAAACCGTAAAACTTTTATTTTTACGAGCGCCAAGTGAGAAAGAGAGCGAGAGCGAGAGCGAGAGAGAGAAAGAGAGAGAGAGAGGGAGAGAGAGATCGTACGACAAGATGCGTTTTTACTACGGAAGTAAGGTTAAACCATCCGACCTCGTTTCCGGCGACTACTATTCGTCTCACCACCTGGAGCTACCCTCGTTTTCTCGCGCGGCGATTCTGGCGAGTAATCGAGAGAAAGAAACGGCGAAACAGACGACATCGCGGAAAAGTCCAAGCACGGAGATAAATTTCGCAATTGGAATATACGTTATCCAAAGGGGCTGACCGCGAATATGGGGAGGGGATGGGGTTGGAGCAATACAAGCTCGCGGTGTGAGATTCGAAGGTTAAGTATCTCGGGAGTGTAAACGTTATGTCGCGTAGTTGCGAACTTTGTGAAACGCGGGGAAGTTTCGTGAGAGGTAAATAACACATCTGCAAAATTTCAAAAACTTTATGCGTTTGGATTTCAAAGGTCATTTCCTACGTGATTTTGTCCATTGAATACGAATCCGACCTTAGAATTTCTCTATCATTTTCGAGATAATTACGTTTAAATAGCCAAAAAATGCTGATTTTTACTATATTTAACCGATTATTGCTAACAAAGTAATTTTTTTTCAACAAATTCGCTAACGGCATCTTAATGTACTATTCGTTCTCTTTAAAGCGACAGTAAAATTTCCTAGAAAATTTTCATTATGTGAACAATGATGTTTAGTTGGTGTATAGTATAACTTCTAAAGAATCCTACCTTTGTGCTTTCATTTTTTCTCACTGTGTACTATAAAGTACTATATTTTCTTTCATTTTATTGGTTTTAATTTTTCATAGTTTTCATAATAATAAATTTATCAATTCAAGTCATGCTAGAGAAATAGACTGTCGCATAATACCTATAATGTGCTTTGAGTTTCATAGACTTCAATATCTTCATCAAAAATAATCGTAAAATAAAAAATCTTATATGATTTTAAAAGGGAAAAATAGTGAGCATGCCGTTAACATGACGTTAGCGAATTTGTTGAAGAATTATTTTGTTAGCAATAATCGGTTCAATATAGTCAAAATCGGCATATTTTGGCTATTTAAACCTAATTATTTCGAAAACTTGATGTAATAGAGAACTTCTAAAGCCGGATTCGTATTCAGTGGACAAAATTATGTTCACAACTGTCCCTGCCGAGGCACGGAGAGGTCGAAGGAAAAGTTTGCACATATATTACACAGGTCTGCATAATTTTGCGTTTTGGATTTCGAAGGTCATTTCCTACGTAATTAAAAAATTTAAAATTGCGTAGGAAATGACCTTTGATGTTTTTCTCTCCGTGCTTCAGCAGGGGGAGTTGTGAATATTCCCTGACGATTTGTACATCATAGCGGCCCCGAACGAATGCAAATGGCGGAGAAGGCGAGAGTGTGCGGATAAATAAAATTTCAGACGATCGTTTTCCCGGTGCTGAATTTTTCTTACTTTCGTACAGAAAAAAGCAACTCCGCTGGCGCGATTGAACGTCTCGTGCAGACCTGTGAAGCAGACGAAAACTCGGCTGCAGGAGCAGGAAGATCCCTGTAGGAGATCCCCAATCAGTCACTTATCTTCTCCGTTATCCCAACCGAGCTTTAATATAGCTGAATGTGCAGACGATCGGTCGCGATAACAAAGAAACCACTTCTCATCACCGAATTCGTCATCCGGTTCCCATCCGGTTGCATGAACCGAGATGTTTTCCGCGTAAAGGCGAAAAGATTTCAAGTTCGCCCACGGGTCGACGTATCCAATATCTATTTTATCGCGTGAATCGACCCCTTTCACTCGTCGGTGCGCGAAAAAATTCGGAAAATTGCACGCTTTTCCCCGTTTTGCGAACAGCCCTTTTCCGAAACGCTTCGGAACGGTCTCGGGGAACGCGTACCTCCACTTCGTGAACGCACTCGTGCGAAGTATCCCGCATTTCGATGGGAAAAAAGACATTTCGCAGGAAGATATCGTGTCCAAAAATTGATTCGCACGTCGGGAAACTCGGAGGATGATGGAGATTCGGACGATGAAGGTTCTGCTGTATCAAACATTGTTCATTGGATACGGCGATGTGTTGCCTACTCGCCAGGCGAAATGTAATCGCGTTATCCCCGCAGACTTGACAAAATCTTTTTCTGTTGTTACCGCGAACGGTTCCGAAAGTTTTCCTGCGATTGCTGACGCAACGGTGTTCCTCTCGAGCGGTGATCTCTCTGACAATCACGTTTGTTCTCGCCACGAGTCGCGCGCGTGTCCGATAGAAGGGTTAATGAAGCCGCGATTAGTGAGACAAGCGACACCGACAAGCGGAACCGGCCTAAAAAGTGAGAACATTTCCTCTCGCGCGTGCGAGAGAGAGAGAGAGAGAGGAGAAGAAGACAATACCGCGAATGACGCTGCCGCTACACACTTCGTTACGTTACGGAAAGTAAAATCCCGCCCGACTCGGTTAACGATCCTCGTGAATAATGTATAAACAAAGAAGGCTCGTTCCCCAAATGGTCCGGGGCTCTTTAAATTAATCGCTCGCTCTCGCTCTCAATCTCTCTCTCTCTCTCTCTCTCTCTTACTACTGGAATATTTCACGTCTGGATTTATATTCAGGCGACATTGCCGATCCTCCGCGTGCAATCACTGCGATTTGGCATATAATTTGGCAAATAATAAGAGAGATGTTCTTTCTTTCTTTCTACCTCCATACCGCTGAAAACAGATGACAGTGCGAGCCGATAAACGAACGGCTGGATAAAATACGCGTCGGTTGAGTAACGTGTTTTCGCACGTGAGAATATTTACGCTTCGCAAAATCCGTTACGACCAGAGCGATGTATCAGTATTTGCGTTAGTTATTTCAAACGCGCACTCTCTTACATTTCGCGAACAGTATCGATTACTCTATTGCCATCTGCTTGAGGAGAAAAAGTTCGCCTGATTTATAGAATAAACTAATAAATTGATAGATAAAAATGGCGTACGGAGAAAACGAAATACGCATGAAAAGCTAATGAAAGGAAGAAAAGAGAAGAAATTGATCGTGTATCAAGAATTCCCGAGCAGAAAAAGGAGATATATAGCAGGAACAAACAAAAAGGAAGAAGAGCGAATTGCACAAAGTAGTTAAGATCGAATCGACTGAAATATCGCGAGAGCGAGTGCAGTGAAAGGAAGTGTAGCGAGTTACGCGCGCCAAATGAGAAGAAAAATAAATAAACGTCAAGCAGCGAGCGAATAAGCTAAGGTATCAGCCGCGCTATCTTCGCCTTTTGATCTACAGGGACATTTATACCGGTATGTTTCCCAGATAGTTTTCTTGAAAAAATCGTTGACGTTCTTCCGTCTTAAACGCGCGCTGCTTGTAGATTCGCACAAATCGACTTCGAGCCGTCGATCGCGACCGAGTTGTTAGTTTTAACGGAATTGCATCTTGGATTTTCGGGCAGTGCGTCGCCGGGTCTTGGGTCTTCTCGGTCAGACGCTTCAAAGTGAAAAAGGAACAAAAGCAGAAGAGAAAAAGAAAATGAGAGATCGACTGTTGACGCTTTACCGAGAAAGGTGAACGACACCGCCTGTATTTTATACAATCGCCGGTTCGACGTTGTGGCCGGCGCCGCAGATTTGTGGGTCAACCGATGGACGACGAGAAGGGAGGAGGAAAGACGTCTGTGTGCCTGTTAGACGGCTATGTACGAAAAATTTAAATCCGATATCACACGGCGCAGATACCGAGGGAAGGGTGTGGTTTTTCGGTGTCGTTCACCTTTGCCGATCGACGTTCTTTTTTACAAAAACGAAGAATCGCGTTGTTGTGGAAAAACGCAAGGAGAAATAACACCGCGAAACAGACTGGCATTCGCGAATATGTTTGAAACATCCGAACATGCACATTTCATATGATAGCTTCAACATCGGAAACATTCGAATGTAGACACATTTCAACGGTCCTTCTCCCCCGCCATTGACCAACAACGAGAAGGACGATCGCGCGCGACGGACAGAATGCGAGTAGAAATTGCAGAAACGCTGAGATTCTTGAGCCATCGCTGTTTCCGCCTCCTCTTTTTCTCACAACAACGTATAATACCTTACAGTTACGTGGAAGAATGTTTATCGTTACGAACAGATATCTCTCATCTCGCACGTGAATCCATTGCTGATCGCACCGCGCAGTCGACCCCGCGTTCCCTCCTTGCCGAATGGGAGGGCATAGCTCTCTTTTTCGAACCTTTCAGCTCCGCCATGTTGACTTTTAGTTCGCTCCGACGCGACTTCGTTCAGATGGCAGTGTTGCGAGCGCGAGAGAACGTCCTCGCGAGAGGGGAGTTTCCGGCTAACGGGACCGTAGTCACGCATTATCATCCTTATGGCGAAGATAGAATCGCGTCAAGTCGCTAAAGAGGAAGAGGCCACTGCAAGTGGCCGAGCCGGCATCCTTGAAACGCACTTTGAGCGCGCAGGATGATCTTTCTCTCTCTTTCCCTCTCGAGTCCAGTGAGTGTCATGTCGGCATTTGTCGGCTATATCTTGTCGAAAAGAATTGTGTACGAAACTGTGAAATTGTGGTGTGTATGTGTGTTTGAGCGTGTGCGCGCACGTGTGTTAACACATTGGTCGGTATCTTAAAAATTAAACGTACATCGGGCAGAATAACAATAGCAGCGAATCAATGTGTCATCTGATTATCGCCCGGAACTTTAAGCGTAAGATCTCGTTAACTTGATCAATTTTCTGCATTTTTTGAGCGAGCGTAATGGAAGGAAGTGTAACGAGTTACGCGCGCCAAATGATTCTCAAGCAGTTACCGGATATCGCTGACACCGATATCTGATCGTGCACTTTCTCTTGCGGCCTCTTCTCTTTCTCTCTCTCTCTCTCTCTCCGTTGATCTTTAACACCCCGATATAAATTGATTTCGATTTTGCACAAGAGTGATTTCGGCGTAACACGGTTAAGGTAATCTCTCGAGTCGCAATCGCATCGACAAGTTCGTCGCGAACCTCGAAGCGGACGATGGATTTGCAAGAAAGTTAACGAGACCATCCTGACGCAACATTAAATACAAACACGATAAAAGATAATTTGTATGCATTTTTATATGTACGTCTCGCACAACTAACACTATGTACGTTATATTATGACGCAGATCTGTTTGACAACATACAGGTTAATATTAATCCCACGGGGAACACAATCGATAAGCACGAGCAAGCAGGGGGCCAAAACGCAGCAAAAGGTCGACAAGAGAGCCGGTAAATACACCAACGTCTTTAATTAATATGCTAATAATGAATAATATAATATGCACTGTGTTGGCATCTTCTTCTACATTGTATAGCGACCAGATGGATATGAAATAAATAGCACTGCCATCCGTTCCACGAGAAAGTATTTTCTGGTTTATCAGCATATTGCTCACCTGCCTGACTGGCTAATTAATTTACAATTGAATCGACAAATGCACGTTGCATCACGTTTATGGATCGATCATTCGGATTTATACTTGTCCGATAAACGCAACGATTAAGCGACCGGCTCTTGAAAAAAGCGAACCTGTCCTGATAAATTTTTCAAGTGACGACAGATGAGTGTGAATGAGATGGCAATATCGATGTTGTGTCGTAATGTCACAAGAAAGTATCTCCCAGCTTGCCAGGGCACAATTTCTTTTGCATTTGTTCTGCGAATATCGTGCATATCTTGTTTTGTTTTTAACACGACTTCTATAATAGTTGCAGCGAGATGAAGACCATGGTGAATAATGCGCACATATGTGTGAGCCTCGTATGCGTCGCAGCTTTCATCCTCGTGAATGTAGCGTGGCTGTTACACATATATTTTCCTCCTCATTGCATCAAACGACCGACATCGTTTTCCTCTTCCGAACACGAAGACTCGCCGTCTGATGCAGATCCTCCCTCTGGAGAACTTTCCTCGTCGAGTATGCAACAGGTTTTAATGGGTAATGGACATTGCGTCCGAAGATCATCCTCCTGTCGCGATCGCATCGCGTCTGAATCCGTTACGTCATGTTTACTTCTTTACATATGCGCGGCGGCGTTCCTGGCTTCGCATATCGTAAAACAACTCGCACGCGGCGTCGAAGAGCTTCGATGGCTTCTCCTCCAAGTGTCACTGTCAACGCGCGAGAGACGTCGTGTGTGCAGTATATGCGTGTGCCGTAAATTGCGATACAGGCAGACCAGTAACGAAGGTAAAGAAAACGACTGGAAAATATGAAATACATTCCGTTCACGTGTCATTCTTGAGGAGAACGTGATTGTGAATGCGAATGTGGTGCGCGCGGGCCCCTTTTTGTTCGCCTTTGTGCGCCTACCGACGAAAATGCGATTCTACGCGACTGTTGAGCTCACGCGCTATCGCCGATAACCAAGTTTCTCGCCCACGCATGTATCGCTGCATTCACGATCGCTGTGATACCTCACCGCCTCGAAAGATCACTAAGAATCCACAACAGGTTCGTCTCTTTTCGCTGCAATGCGCCGTCAGATGGTTAAAGGTTGCGACTTAGAGGTTCTCCTCTAAGTCCCGGTCTACAATGGTGATTTAAGCTTTAAGCCGTAAGAAATTAACCAATCGATTATTTTCCTCATATTCGACCGTGATTGCTTAGTTTCTTATAGCTTAAATCTTAAATCACCTATTGTAGACCGGGACCAAGCAAGTTCTGCAATGCATCCCAATAGGAGACCTTGCTCCAACAATTCTCGAGCGATGTGTTTTCCTATGGGACACGGAGTACGTTGCAAAAGTTACCGGGAAGAAGTGTCTCTAATCGTCTGAAGGCACGAGCCAATCGAGGACAATTTGTCACGTGCGAGAGTACACAATTGTTGTGAGAGTATTCTTTGGTGTCAGGCTCCGAATCGCAAAATTTACGTGCGTTGAGAGTCCCGTGCTCACACTCGTTCGAGAAACTAGGACTACCGGTACAGTGAACCGTTGTTGCACTGCGTATCGCTGCACTTCGAAATAGCACAGCTACGTTTGACGTCATTTCTTCTGCTAAAAAGGACGCATACTTGCACTGGGCGACGCCACAGTTTAACTGAAAATCACAAGCTTAACGCGACATCTATTAGCGGCGGTACGATGTCGACACATTTGATATCACAATTAGCTCGCGTCCGGATATCATCCGGGTATTCACAAATTCAGAAGCCGTTTGTGACGAGTTTTTTTTAACATCCAACAGATGCGCGCGAATGTCAATATGCGGCTGCGGCGTGAGACGCCATTTTTCCTGAAACCTACCTACGCAATCGCGATCTTCGGTCTATAAAATATTTATTTCACGTCTCTTTTGCTCATGTACTTCCACGAGAAGCTGTTCTCGCCGATCGTATCGTGCGATTCGTCATGGAGCACATGGAAACGAGACTGCTGCCCAATCACGCCGCTAAAATTCGCGATGTGTGGACGATTATGGTAAAAACAATCTCTGTCGATCCTTCGTGAGGAATTTCTCCTGTAAGATCCACGGTAAGTATGAGCGATATGTATGATATAAAACCATCAGATGATCGCAGAAACGACAACGTTACCATGGAATCGCTAGGCAGGCGCGCGACAGCTTTTTGCTCGAGACGATTCATTTCGCATGATTACTGTAATCAGTCGTTTTTACCGTGACCGACTTGACTTCGACACTTGCACGCTCCTGGATATTCGTTTCGCTGTTCGGACGGTCCACTGACGCGTGCAATTTGCAGATTCCAATGGAATAGAGAGGAGTCGGCGGGTTCAGTTCGTTCAGAGGCATGAGTGGATAGCCCTATCGGCCAGAGTGCTGACGAAACAGAAGTTGCCGGCATCCTACGTGATCGTCTGCCAAACCTCCACGCATGATTGTTCCTCGTTCACCGAGTGCTCCTTCAAAGTGAGATTTCTTCAGACGTTCTGCATGTGGAACCAAGGATCGGAGAACATCATCTATTTCCTCATCGGCAATGATGGTCACGTTTACGTCGGCAGGGGTTGATATAGAGTCGGTGGACGTACTTCCGGCTATGATGCCCGGAATGTTGGCGTTTCCTTCATCAGTACCTTCCACAAAACGTCGAAGGCGCAATTGACTGCGCCGCGAGCCCTGATGGAAAACGGCGTCGAGCTCGGCAAACTCTCGGCCGACTACAAACTATTAGCAAAGCGACAGATTGAAAATTATGGTAGCGAAACTCCCAACCTTGAGGACGCTTTATACGATGTTGTTAAGACGTTGCCGCATTGGTCGCCCGTTCCTTGACAACGCGAATAATTCAGTGCACGAGGGACCGCGAGAGCTGAAGGAGAAAGACGTCTCGAACGCGACAGTAAGATTCCGATGATGTCGAGATATCGATTTACACTTATCTAAACTGCAGCTCTCGTTCTCTCCTTCTTAGGACACCGTTCGAATTATGAGGTTATCTTCGCATTATCTCGCCGGTACTTGACTCGCGATACTACACGAAGCAGCCACGTTGCGCCTTGATAAAACCTTTCTCGCGAATACGTATGGGTCGATGGATGCTCGCATGGTGTACGAATAGAGGGATACGAACACATTAATAAGAACGTTTCTCACGTGCGATTATTGCGAGTGAGAACGCGACTGCCGCTTATGAGATTTCCGCGAGTACGCCGCGGCGCGTTTCTCAATAGCGATCCGTCAATCAATAGCGCGCGGCAACGTGTCGCGCGCTATTGCCAGAAACAAATAGCTCGTATGTTTATCGACGACGAGCGCGCGGCTCCATATGCATGCGACGCGGTTGCTTAAGTAAGGAATGACAGACTCACTGCCAATTATTCGATGGCTTCAAGGATACTACGTTTGAGCTGTGTGCCTCCGCTCGCGAGGAGGCACAATGGAAGTGCTCCGGCTGGAACGGATGATGGCTCTTTGTATCAGCGCTCTCCACCCTTCGTAATGCATTCCGACATGACTTTGCGGCAGAATCGAGAACCATTTGTAAATATTAAATCATTATTCGCGGAATAAAGGCGCAGTGAGTTGAGATTGCGAGTGATTTACTCCAGGTATTTGCACCGAAGCGATAAATGATTTCCAACAAGCGTGCGTAACGGCGTGACATTTTGGCAACCCTCAGGTACGAATTGTCCCACTTTCTCAAATTGCTTATGAAAGGGTTTTTGTCTTATAATATATAAGAGACAGAATGCTTTCGTTGGTACGATTCAGAGTCGATCGATGGTTCTAAGTAACGCGTCAATTTATAACTATGACTATTAGTTCTAGATATACGTGGACTATTAGTACAAATGTTCGCCTCCGTCTTGCCTCAGTAATAATCCGCGGACACAGACTCTCTCTCTCTCTCTCACTCATATACCACACACACACACACATACTCTCACTCTCTCTCTCTCTCTCTCTCTCTCTCTCTCTCTCTCTCTCTCTTCCCGATATGCTCAAAGAGATGTTTAAGCGAGACGCGAAGCATCTGTACTCTGTACGGTACTAACCTTTGAGCTGAGGTAGCTGCTGAAGCTCGACGTCCTGTGAGTTGCGATAACGAGAGGAGCCCTGCGACTTCTTGGACTTCTTCTTGAGGGATCGTTTGGCGAAGGGGTCTATCCGGTCCACGAAATTCCCGGGCAGTGACGACATTTTGGCATTAAAACGGAGGCACTGTGGGGAGTCGGCGACGCTTCGGCGGTGAAGCTACTACGAGCTTGGTGGTGCACGTGCGGCGTCTGTGATGCCCCGGCGCTCACACCCGATCCGTGTGTCGTCCTATCCCCGGAGCACAGAGCGTCTCACGACTAGAAAAGATCGCTTTCACCCCGAGGAGGCCGCATTCCGTCGTGACAGCGAGGGCGACAACGACAACAACGGGAACAAGAACGTCGCTAACGATGACGTCGAAATCACTGCACTCACAAAAGAGAGTATAACACTAACCGATACGCGATATTGCGCCACGGACACGCTGTCGCGCACGTGGTGACGATGGTGGTGGTGGTGGTGATGATGGTGGTGGTGGTAGTGGTGGTGGCGGTGGTGGTGATGGTGGTGGTGGTGGTAGTAGAGTGGCGGTGCTGTTTTACGGCGATCGCATTCACTCTCTTTCTTTCTCTCTTTCGGCTAAGCACGACTTACTGTTCACGCGATTCCAAATAGCCGACGAGCACGCAGGAAGAAGAAGTCGTAGCGGTTGATGGCGGCGGTGAAGCAAGTATAATATTAATAGTAGCAACAGTAGTAGTAATAGTAGTAGCAATAACCGTAGCAGTAGTAGTAGTAATAGAAAGAGGACGAGCAATCCGTCGACAGACCCGAGAAGCATAGCACACGACCCTTTAGTCGTCGTCGACGATGACGACGATCACTGCGTTCTTGCCCATGAACGGAGTTAACGGGGACGACGATCGCCCGAGCGGAATTCGATTTGACCCGAGTGCACGTTCGGGTCTCGTGCGGAGTGCCTCGCCGGCACACTCGCCACCGCCTCTGCCGCCTCTGCTGCCGACGCCGCCTCTGCCGCCGCCGCAGCTGCTGGTTCCGGCACGAAGGGGCGCGATGATCTCTCGCTAGGCGTTGTCACACGCGGACGCACGCCCTGTCTGTCTGTCTGTCCTTTCTTCCTTCCTTCCTTCCTTGCTTCCGTGAGCGCTGTCTCCCACCTACACGGTAGGCTTCGTAGTACGTGCTCCTACAGCCCGGCTTAACCGTAAAACGCGCTACCTGCCCAACAAGAGCCGGTCTTTTCCGGCTGTGCCCTCACGCTCACGACAAACGTGGAGGGTGGAGGATTCGATCGACGACGACGGCGGCGCCGGTCGGTGATGGGTAGCCGTTAGCTACTTGGATAGCTATTTCCTTGCTTGGTTGCTTCGTTGACCGCTTGATCGTTCCTCGTTCGATGAAGACGAAGTCCTCCCGCACTCTAAACGCAGCACGGTGTCGGTAACACACACGTTCACTCGCTCACGCAAGCAAACGCGCACGTACGAAGGCAGGCAGGCAGGCAGGCAGGCAGACAGGCAGGCAAGCAGACAGGCAGGCGAGTAAGCACAGGCACGCACGGTACGTAGTCTCGCGCGCGCCGAAGGAAGTCGTCCGCGCCGGCAGCGGCGACGGAGAGAAGCACCGTTACGAAATAGAACGACTCGCGTATAGCTGGGCGCACGTCCGTCCGTCGTATAGTAGTAAGTATGGCCGCGGGTAATGTGGCCGTCGTCGCACACTCACACACGCACACACACGTACGCACAAGCACACCCGCGCACGTATATACTACACTACACGCGTACGCACGCACGCATGCACGCACGCACGCACGCACGATGCTCGATCGCCGCTGCTTAATCCACACGGAGCGGAGCGCGTTAACGGGAGGGCACGAGAGAGAACACGGGTGTCTACCTCCGCCTGTCTGCGCGAGTTAACTCCTCTCTTTCTCACGCGGTGGCCGCCGAAGAACTCCACCTCGTCACGTTCGCACCTCCGGACGCCGACGCGACGACCACGTTAGGGTAGACGTACGTTTGCTGCCTCGTCGTAGCGCAGCACTCGGCCGCCATCAGCTGCTGCTCGCCGCGACGTGGGGGCCTCTCTCATTTTCTGGCGGAACGACCGCGAGCGACCGTCAGGCGCCGAGAATCGCCGAGACGTGGCCCGACATCGCCCTGCGCCGCTCGCTGCTCGCTGCTCGCTGCTGCTGCTGCTGCTGCGTATTCTTTGCCCGTCCGTTCGTCGTCCGACTGACCGCTGCCGCTGCTATCAGTACTGATGGTACTGGTGCTGCTGTACCGCGCCACGCAGCTCTGCCGCGAGAGAATTTCGCCGTCCGTCACACCGCGGCAACACCGACCGCGCCAGGCTGCCACCGATCGCGTCGATCCCGCGGACGAGGGAGCGAGCAAAAAAAAGAGAGCCACGAGAGTGTATCGCGCGCACGCACCGCCGCCCTCTTCACTTATTGAAAATCCGTCAAGAGGTTCCTTGTGTGCCTGAAAATAGTAATGTGCGCTCGGCAATCATCGGCCGGAGATGGCCGATCGCCGACGGACGCGTACGAGTGCGGCAGGTGGCGCGACGTAGTCGCGCCGTCGCGCATCAACTTTTCAAGCGCGCCCACCGGGCCACCGCGCGTTCGGCCAATGCCGTGCGCCATCGCCTGCCACCTCATTGGTCCCTGCCCGCGCTCAACGATCAATGCTCGCGCCTGCCAACGCGCTGAAACGGAAGACGGCGTCGCGCATGGCTTCGATCCGTTACCGACGAATCCGACTTAATCCGCATTCAAACGGACACGCGTCGCTATGCGACGGCATGCGCATGGAAAAGTTGACCAATCGTCAGCGCGGTGTCAAACGGCCTACACTGCCGCGCTCTGGATGGACCTTTAGCGCTTTACAGTTGCGCACCGACTAGGGCGTTCGATTTTCTTTCTCTTTCTTTCCGCGTGTGTGTTCGCCTCGCCTCGCCTCGCTCGCTCGCTCGCTCTTGCGAATTTTCGACCAATTGGTCACGAGATTTCTCAGCCACTCGCTGTTGGAATTTGTGAATTCTTGAGAGCCCTCGAGGACTCGGGAAAAGCGCGTGGTTCTGGAGAAATTTAAATGCTCGGATATTCTCGAGAGACTCGAAAATCGCGCAGCCTTGAGCATTAAAATCGGACGAGACGACAGAACTTATATTACGCGCTCTTCAACGTTGAATTAAAATACTGTTTATAGTGGACATATGGATGAATCCAAATATGAATTATGAAATTTTGCAGATGTGTTCTATAATAATAATTTCAATTCAGACATAAGGCCTACGTATCAAATCTGGTATCGTTCATACAAATATAAAAAAATAAGATACGTTGATATATTTCAGAATTTACTGATTTTTTAATGAATTTCCGAGTTTAAACAAGATGATTCAAGATGATTCGATTTTGTCACTCATTCGAAGTAATTCATGACGCGTTACAAAAACATCCTGCACATTTTTGTATACAATTCTATGCGCAAGCAATGACACACATATCTCTTCGGAGGCACCGTTATGAAAAGTAATATATCGATATTATTAATTTATGCAAAATGTCAAGTGTCGGATGAGTTTTTGCCTCCGGTATAATTAACAACTCTTTAATTAATACGATAATAATCACGAAACAATAATTACATCATCGCAACATGAAATCAGAGCTGCGAAGGTCTCGTCTAAAAACGGATACATAATTATTTATAAATAATTTATCTCCTTACGTCACTCCCGTCGATTCTCATTGGTGATTTCATAGATATCAGCCGGACGTTATCGACGGAATATTGTCGTTTGCGACGAGTTTTCATCAAGCGACACTATCCGTTATGCGCACCTCGACAGTTTACATGGATGAAAAAATGTTTGACACCTGCGACGTGTGTGACAAGTTGACAATGTTTTTAAATTCCCGTCACTCAAAATCCGTAAGAGACGAGCCCGATCGTTCCGAAAGATTTTTGTAAATCCGCTGTATATTTTTACGTGATTCGAATGGAAATCGAAAAGAAATGACCGGTAACGCGACGTATCGTTCGCTTCGAGGCACCTAACCAAGAAATCGACCATCCGCGCGAGAACATGAACACCCTCGCACGATGTCCCGGAATATATTGCGGCCGGGAATTATTGCCGGACGGAAATTGGAGCGAATGCGGCGCCTGTCCGCGCGGTTTTCGCGTTAACGCCTCGTCGGCGTGCGTACCTTGCGACGATGCGCCTATATTCTATGACTGGCTCTATCTGGGTTTCATGGCCTTGCTAGTCCTGGTCTTACACTGGTTCTGCATCGACAAGGTCTCCAAACGTCGCAACATACCCAAAGAGGTGATCGCGCTGCACTTGTCGGCGTTGCTCGAAATATTATTGGCGTCCCTCATAGCATTACAACTGACAGATCCCATTGGCACATTCACCATCAAGTCGTGTAGCGCAAAGAGACTATCTGACTGGTACACATTGCTGCACAATCCCAGCCCTAATTATGAAGCAACTCTACATTGTACACAAGAGGCGGTTTATCCTTTGTTAGTTTATACTCTGTCGAATATTGATATTTAGTAGGAACACAGTTTATACACTTTTATATCTTTTTCATTTCAGATACACTGTAGTTTTTATTTTTTACGCCCTAGGGATAATCCTGATGTTACTGATAAGGCCGTTAATAGCTAAGAAATTTTTACCAAAGCAGGGCAAGCTCTCTATCTATGCAGCTTTATACTTCTACCCAATCTTGGCACTTCTTCATGCTGTAGGCGGAGGTCTGATATGTATGTGGCACCTATAATATAGTTGTAAAATTGATAAAGGATGATACACCAACTGTGTGTTAGTTACATGTTTCATTTCTCTTTCTAGATTATTCATTCCCGTATATCACTATCATTCTGTCGGTCCTGTCAAATGCGGCACATTTTGCATTTAAATTGAACCAGAGAATGAAGTCATTGTTACTGAGCTCTGTCTCAGATATAAAGAACGTGATAGTGATTTTGGGTCATTGGCTATTACACGCATATGGTGTGATGGCAATTGCTACTCTTCGTGGAATCAACATTCATCCTGCAATGTTGGCTTTAGTACCATTACCCGCTTTATTTTATATCATAACTGCGAGATTCACCGACCCCCATAAGCTCAACATTGAATGAAGTGAGTCTTGTATTTCTTCAGTGCAACTGATTTCTATCCTACGTGTACCTTAAAAAAAGGCTAATATGTCCATCTTTTCAATTGTTTGATTGTAAAAGTCTTAAAAATTTGTAAGAATTTCAAAAGTTTAAAATTCTATATTAAATCAAATATATACTTTAATTATTAAATTATCAATGCGATTGATATAGAGTGTTACTTTGAAATGTCTATTAAAAGACCTTTATTGTTGAAAAATTAAGAAATAGGCATTGATTCTTTCTTCCAAAATGCATATGGCATTTTGATAGTCTATAAATTTAGTACATTGTAAAATTTTATGTGTAATATATTAAGATTTTTTAATAAAAATGTTGAAAATTTAGAAATATTTGTTAATATTAATCTTCTTATACTCGAGATTCTGAAAAAATTAAGTTACACATATTTGCTTATAGTATATATATTTCATTACATCATTTGTACATAACTTATACATCAAAATGCATTGTTCTTTTTCTGTATTCGTATATACTCTGACGTGTATCAATTTCATAACTTTTGATTCATCAAGAATGTGAAATTAATTAAAATTATCATATGGGAAACAACCGAATTAGATAGCCACATTATCAAAATTTTGTTCGGCACTCAATAAATCTATTATTTAATATGTCCGTTGTTACTTGCGGTAATAAATTGGAGGTTGTTTATAGTTCACGCTATATTTTTAGCAATTAATATTTAATATAATGCATGTTTGCGCGTCATTTGTGATATTGCGATGTAGATACGAAATCTCATCACGTAAATATTCACGTAAATAATCATTGCGTCAATGGACATTACAAGAATTTACATACAAACATGTTTTTCTATTTTTAACAAGATGACGGCCGGCTTGTATATGGATAATAATGGAGCATGCATTATAGAGAACAATGCATTCTTGGTGTTAATTCATACATTTACACACATTTATTTGCTTTGCATGCAGAACGAAAACGTATCATATATATCTCGTTTTCGAATTTGAAGTTTATCGTATTCTTCTGTTACTCCTTTTGCACAAATGTTAAAATCAACGTGCTCTTCGATGAAATGGGCACTTTGTTTGAATATAACTTTTTCCTGTGTGTAAAATCAAAGGTTCAACATTAATAAAATATGGTGGAATATTATAGATTATATACACAATATAAATCATTAAATATATAAAATATAAACTTAAAAGAGATAAAGTATATATTTTTACAGATCGTTACAAAAAAAAAGAGAAAGATATGCTTACATTATTTCCTTCGTATCTTGAACGTAGTTAGGACTATACGTAACCACGGTGACTTCTTCCGACATATGTGGTATACTGGATAAGTCTATGACAATCGGTTTCTCTCCTGTATGATACGCTACCAAATATCCAGGATTACCGCTTTTTAATCTGCAAATTCATCAGAAAGATACATTCGTGAACTTTTCGTTTTATCCAAGAGCAGGGTTATTCTCTTCAGTTGTAGATTTAAGATTTGGCAAATCATGTATGTTAAAAGTTTTTTATCGGTTAGTTTATTATATTGTTTCATTACATGCGATAAATTCTTTATAGCAAAGCGTAAGTAAGTTAGTACATAAACTCACCCAATCCTGTACCAGGCATAGGAGGAAACGTGGAACATGAGCAAATTAATATTCGGTTAGTTTATTGCACCAATAATTCCTTATGTTGAGCGAGAGATATCTCACTTATCTTTCAGATCTACATAGCGATTTATTCGGTTGATAAGAAACTGAGCTTAGTAACGAGATAAAAGTTAAAGGACAATTGCCACTAAATACGACGCTCGAGAATGCGAGCCGGGACTTTTGAAAGCATCTCGATGTGAACTTAATTGTACGCTCTGAATGAATTCAATTATCCGATCAAAACCCGCCCCTATCCATTGTACTCACTCACCATTATTCTTTGAAAGATTAGTCTTGTAGGTCAATGCGATTTAATGGTTAATAGTGTATATTATGTTAATTGCGTTAAATCACCACACCTCTTTGAAAGTAATTCGAGCATGTCGAATTCTTCACTCATGTTAAATTTCACGTTAATATACCTTCTCGGAAATGACACGACTGTTATGCGTATTGATAGATATATTGTCGCAACGATTACCTTGTGTACACGAAGACGGTTTCATTGATAACTCTGGTCATCGTGTCTCCGTAGAGGAACGTCGGGCTACTTCGAACGTTTGAGAGAATGTTAAATGCATCCTTCGTGGACCTGACATCGTTTAATTGGAGAATAGGCGTGCCTGGTAGCAGCATTGTCATCAACGTTATACTGTCCGCGACATCATTAGGCATACGTTCTCGAATCGTGCGCACCTTGCCATTTATCTGTAATTGTATGCAACATACAGGATTACATTTGCGACAAATCACTTTGTGGAATATTCTATATTGTATATCTTAAGTATTATTTTATATCAAACCTTCTCAAAATATCCTTTGCTATTTCACGTTAAAAATGTCGAAATCTATAAAGTTACACGGTAAAGTCAACTTTATTTAGGCGACACTTACGTTCCATGCAGGCCATGGTGTGATCTCGATCCAGTGTGAGATACTTTTGTGCAGCATCGTGGCATTTATGTTCGCGCTGGCAGCGGTGAGGAAGTGTGAACTCTGCGGCAGATCGATCAGCGCGTCCTTTTGATTGTACACTTGCAATATATCGGCGCCGATATCTTCTTGCAGTGTGAATAATCTGCAACACGAAGATCAGCCAGCGACGTTATTATACTGATGATATTACGTAGCAATAGCGTGAATAGAAAGCCTTTAACGTACCCTTTTCCATCGGTTGCGTTGCGGACGATTTCTCGCCATTTCATCAGGACCTCTGAATTTTCCGGACGATTGCACGTGTGTATGTGTATCAATGATTGATAATCGTTCGATTCTACAGGAAGAAAGCTCCTGGACTCATTGCGGAGACCCGGGTCTTCTGTTAAGTACTGAGTGTTCGCTAGACGGAAACCGCTAATCCCTAATTTCAACCAATGAGTCAGAATATCCTGAAATAATATGCAGAACGTGAGACACTTGTTGAAGCGAGATTACAAATCGACTGGTTACATATAAAGTTATAGAGCTATATAAGATATTTACTCCGAATTGTTTCACTACTGCCGGGTTGTTGTAATTCAAGTCGGGTTGCGTCTTATTGAATTGATGAAGGTAATACTGGCCTCTTTGTTCGTTCCACTCCCATGCAGATTCGCCGTATACACTTAACTGTAAAGATAAATACGTTCATCAATCTTTCTTCTAACATCGATAAGATTATATATGTCGCTGCGCGAATACAGCTTACCCAATTATTAGGAGGACTTCGTCTTAATTTCCCACCGTCGGGACTAGTTATTCCATCGGCCCAGACATAATAGGACGTGAATGGATCTTCCTTCTCAACCGACCGTTTAAACCACGGATGTTGCATGGAAGAATGGTTGGGATCTAACTCGAGGAAGATTTGTTGACCCCCTTCCTTTGCCATCTTAACAAGATCTTCCAAGTCGCTGATGCTTCCATATTCTGATTTGATGGCTCTGAAATCTTCGATTCCTCCTACAATAAAATGAGATTTTAACATCAATCACATACTTTGTTTTAAGAAAATACGTGAAATCAAACACACCTATTTTATATATATATTTTTTTTCAATTTATACATACCATCTGAACTTTCTTTTACCAATGATGCCATAGATATCGCATTAACGTGTACATCTTTCAGCTCATGTAATGCAGGTTTTAATCCCATCAAATTGTTGCTAGGACTATCTGAAGTTTCCAACTGGACAATCGGACTTTCTTCCCACAGTTTTCTCGGCTCAGGTGCCGAACATTTCGGCGCCATCACAATGATAGCTACAGCACCAGCTAACATCGCAGCCCATAATAACCAGAAACCAATGAACAAGGCCCACCTCAATCTCACCCAGAATGGATCATTAATAAACTTCATCAGTTCTTCTTTGCCCATTGCAGATGTTTGGTTTATTGTTCCGATATCAATCTTAGCATCGCCATTCTCAGAAATAAATTTTACCTGTTGAAAAGTTGTAACACAATTTAGATAAAAGGAAAGTCTGAATAGCATGTATTATATAATTAAAGAATATATGATAAGCATTCATAAGGATAATAATTCTCATATTTTTTATATATGTTCTGCTTCCTAATTTGAAAATTTACAAATTGCAAATAATAAAAGTTCTTTCAAAATTTGTATATATTAAAAATTTCTCATCTCTTTTACCTCTTATTGTTAATTTGTTGTACAAATAATTACTCATATTTTATGCACATATGTATCATTCTTTTTTCAGTAACGTTCAAAATATATAATTACAATAAATTAAATGTATGTATATATGTAATAAATATACACATAAAAATAATTAATGGAATGTAAATTTTGAAAATAAATATTTTTATATATTACAGATCTACTGGCTTTACTTTAAAATATACTAATAGGGAGTTTTTGCAATACAGTCTCTCAGATATGGTAAATCCTGACCGTCATTCGCTCAGAAATAACATCGCCATGTATGCAACCAAGAGCATTTACGATCAACGTTTACCGTATCTAAGAGAGAGTATTGCAAAAACTCTCCAGTATCTGTGTATGTATCTTAGTATGATGCAATACTAATGATGCTTTGCTCATTTGTAGAGCTTAATTGACCCTGTTGCTTTTATATAATACAATTACTTTATTCTTCGCAAGACAACGCACCCCAATAGCTTCAACAACTAAACAAATTTTTATCAAATGTATCGAGAAAGTGCTCGAATTCCTAAAAGCATACGAAATCGATATCATGTCGGACCGCTCGGTGCTAAAACGGGCTTAACATATTGGAGAATTTTCGCAATACCGTCTCTCAGATACGGTAAACATAAATCGTGAATGCTATTGGTCGCATTGCGACGTTATTTCTGAGCGAATAACGTTCACGATTTACGTTTACCGTATCTGAGAGACGATATTGCAAAAACTGCCTATTGTGTCAAAAGCTGCCACATTATTCCCGAATGCGATCGATGCTCTCGTCTCAATAACGAGATAGGCGTGACCGTTATGAAACATGAGCAGAGTTTCTTATTCGCTATTTTAGAAAGTCATTAGAGAGTCATATTTCACTCGTGAATAAAAACGGCAAATTAGATATTTTATAAAAGATTTCACTGTCGTTCTTTGTTGAGAAATATGAATGACTCACATATAGTACATATTTAATCGTGCTGTGAGCACTTTTCTGTCCATTGATAAAAATCCGAGAAAAATCGATAAAAGTCATAAATCAAATTGTTGCTCGAGAAAAAATAGTTTGGGTAGTCGTATTTGCAATATCGTGCTCCTACGAGACGAGGTAGATATCATTATTTCGACCTCGATTCGAAATCGGAGCAACGATAAGTGCGACTGATAGACGATAGAAAGCCAAGTAAAGAATTTTACCTCCGTGGATTCTTTAACGATTTTTTGAGAAATATCATCCTTGAGCATTCGTTCCTGTGCACCCTCGTCATATTCGTCGCCGTTTTGCTTAACCATGATGCCGCTGCTTGTCTCTTGAGACGATCGTTGCTGTTTCACAGATTCAGCCTCGTACGGCTGATGTATCGACAAGACTAACGGCGTCTCCGTAGTATCGTTCGCTTCGCTCCCGGCTGTTGCTTCTTCCCCACTCTGCATCGTACGTTGTAATTCACTAAACTTTAGGAAAATTTTACGCAATACTTCTGACGAGGGAATCTCTCTAGCGGCTAATTCAAATTTTGAAGACGATTCACGAGATCGACAAAAATTACGACGAACGACGTACACCCCTCGCAACGACACCTGATATTCGTGAAATCAAAATGGCACGATTCGACATCGATTGTTCTCTCCGCTCTCTTTAGCCCCGACCTTTCGATTTTTGAACAGTTGTACTTATTTCAACTTTTGACCCAAAAGATGCGTTCGGATGGGCGTTTTATTAGAGGTAATAGGGAGTTTTTGCAATACTGTCTCTCAAATACGGTAAACATAAATCATGGGCGTTATTCGCTTCAAAATAACGTCGCCATGTACGCGATCAATAAGGAGTTTTTGTAATATCGTCTCTCAGATACAGTAAACGTAAATCGTGAATGCTATTGGTCGCGTACATTGCAACGTTATTTCTAAGGAAATAACATTCACGACGTTACGTTTACCGTATCTGAGAGACGGTATTGCAAAAATTCCCTATCCACAATCAACATTTATTATATCTGAGAGACGCTATTGCAAAAACTCCCTACTATCATAAACGCTACTAAAACGCTGTTTGTACAATAAAACTTGTAGAAACTACGAAAACTTATAGAAACTTATAGAAACGTGTAGACTTGTGTTATATGTTTTTTAGAAAGTTTTAAATAAATAAATTTATTTATATATCATCGAAAAAAGTTGTACATAACTGTTGCGATCAAAGGAGTGATGTATTACTTAGATAGCAAGGTCAATACAATTAAATTAAATAGTTAAAATCAAAACAAAAAAAAAAGTAATTTTGACAATCGCAAAAATCAGATCTTTTCTCTGTGATACGTTCGATAAATTCTCTTTTTTGTCTTTTGCCATTTCTGTTAAATTAATGTCAGGTACGTTTTTATCTTTGCCGTGATCTAATTTGTACAAATATACATGACATTTTTTAACGGAATGGAGTGGATTTATATGATCATTAATACGATTTGTTCATTGATTGAGATAAATGAATTATCGTATATCAAAGAAGTTCAAATAAACATTTAAATAGAGCGCGTCTGCACACACGCCCCCGCACATATCTGTCAGGCCATATTTGAAGATGTTAAAATCATCTGCTGACATCTACACGGTGTGCTGATCCTATGCCGAGGAATGTGTGAGGTTCACGCTTATATACGAAATAAAAAATTTGTACGATGACTCAAATATCTAGGCTCGAAATTAATCGAGAATTAATAAAGCTGATCCTAAGAAAGACTGGAAACTCGAAAAGGTGTTTTTACCAGCTGTTGGACTTTTGCTAACCTTTACGGTCTATTATGGTTTCATTCATTATACTATCATTATTAATGACATTTCGACAAACGTACATGACTGTTAGAGATAAAATATGATGTTAAGATGTGTTTTAAATGTATTACATATATACGTACATACATATCATATATATATATATAATGCATATATATATATATATATCTTTTCTCTAATGAGGCACAAGAATTAAAAATTGCTTGTCAAAAAATTTCTGAAATATATAAATCTCTTTTAGATAATTTGCACATAAACATTGTGAATCAAGTCTCTTGTTTCATGTTCAATTTTTTTGTTTCAGTATATACTTGCTCTGGATGATATGATGAACGAACTACAAACTCTACCAAAGTAATATTCTTATCTGTTTACAACATAGTCATTGATAATTTAATTTTCTACGTTCATAAATATTAAAAAATAATTCAATGTTAACATTTTGATTCTTCTTTATAGTAAACCATCCAAAGATTCTATGATGGGTTATACCAAGCGAATAGATTTTTTAAAAGGAGTAATAAATGCAATGAAATTATCGAGTCCAGTAGAAAAAGTAGCAGCTGCACAATTACTGTCAAAGAATTCAACTTTGGCAAATGATTCTGTTAGTACAAATATTACAACACAAATACATCAAAAGACCATTGCAAAATACAATCGTGAATTACGTGGAGAATTATTTCATGCTAATAAAGGTAATTATCTTTTTAAGACTTAAATATATGATAAGAATTTTCATCTTTACATATTGTATTCAATGTTAAATATGTTATATGTTACAGGTATAAGTAAGGATGGTGTACGGCAAAGACTATCAAACTCTAATATACAAGATGAAGATTTAGATGCTATCTTGAAATATAATCGTAACATACAAGAAAAGATTGCGGAAAATATGCTTTCTATGACTAGCAGTATGAAGGAACATGCATTAGCAGCAAGTGCTATAATAAAGAAGGACATTAGTACATTGGAAAGATCAGATAAATTAACAGATGTTAATGCCATCAAATTGAAAAAGGAATCTTTGAAACTGGAGGAACATACTAATTCAAAATGGAGATGTTGGGTGTGGATTATGATAGCTTTTGTTTTGGTTATATTTTTTAGTGAGTAACTCATGTAGTAATTATTCTCTGTTCTTTTTTTAGAAAATATAATTAGAGTTTTTTTGTTTATTATTTGACATAAATGTTTAACTAGCATTATATTCATAATATATGTATCATATATACTTATAAATACATTGACAGTTAAATTATTATTTAAATTAATTTGCTCTTTTTTTTTTAGATATGGTGCTATTCATGAAAGTGGTAAAGAAAAGAATTTAGATATAACTAAGACCTTTTAAAAGCTTATGTGTCAACAAGTATGAAATATATCTCTATAGAGTGACTAACACAGCTGTGTGAGTCACTGGGTTGTTATTATGATGATAGGGGTTGTACACAATCATGAGTATACTTGTAAAAACACCTACACCACCTAAAACAGCTTGGAAACCTGGTAAATATTACAAAATAGTGATATATTAGTTAATTATTGTAACAGATAATTCTTTATATGTTTCATGGATAATTTGATTATTCATTATAAAATTCCTGAAGCATTCCTCAGTTTTTTACTAAGTGATGGTTAAGTAATGAAAAAAACTTCTATGTTTACATATAGTTCTGTATGTGTATCTCCCATGTATTATAGAATTATGTATTTATACACTAAATTAATTATATCTAAGATATTAAAACTCAATAAAAAATCTAACATGTATCATTTTGAGGTTATATGATGTGACATACCCGGATCCAACACTACAATCTATCTTAAGAAAATTTAAAAGAATATATGCTTCAGATCATAAAAAAGCAATACAATTTAAAAGAATTTGTAAAAAATGTGTTATACTTATTAAAGGATCATTATATCTATTTTAATCAAGTAAAATGTTACAATGTGTGAACTAGATTAGCAAAATAATTAAATGATCCTATGCATGTATGATATATTAATTCTTGCGATTGATCTACAATATATTTCTCTAGTATAATGTGACATTGATTATCAATATTAACACTGTATTATCTTTAAGGCAAAGTAAAAGTGGTCAGGGCATTATGCAAGTATACCGCACAGCATGTGAGTTATTTCTTAATAATAATCTTAATAGTAATCTATCAAAAATGAAATGTAATGTTTTTTACATTTATAATAACGATATGTTGGAATGATATTTTCTCTTTGCAGACGAACGAATTATCATTTGACGAAGGTGATCTTCTTTATGTGTATGATAAAGATACAGATCCCAATTGGTGGACAGCTAAGTGTGGAGACCAAAAAGGCCTTGTGCCAGTCACATATGGTACAAAGAATGTGAATATCAGTTTTTTTCAGCTATTGCTTAACATTTATGATGTATCTTATCTTGCTAGTCGAAGAGCAAACGCAAGAGATTGAGTTACCTCTACACGATGCCGCGAGACGTGGTAATATCTGCTTCCTAAGAGAATATCTAAAACAGGGTATATCGGGAACCGGTTTAGACGCAGCAGGAAATACACCGTTATATTGGGCAGCGCGCACTGGTCATGTGGAATGCGCGAAGGAGCTCCTTAATTTGCCAAATCCTGCAGTAAATGCTCAGGTAAGAACGATACAAATGAAGATGAGAATCTGAGATGCATGCTTCTATCACTTATTTATCATTAAATGTAACTGCAATAAGACAAACATTTAACAATAAAATATTCAACAAAATTTAAGATACGAGCATGGGCCTGTATGAGTAATGACCATTATGTGTTTATTACTACGTGTATCTCGTTACACATATCGTGTCGTTACTTCATTTTCTCTAATTTCATGTTTGTAATATTTTTCATTAATTGCAGAACAAAATGGGCGATACGCCGCTGCATGTGGCGGCGAGTCATGGGCATTTGGAGATAATAAATTTATTGCTGGAACACAACGTGGACGCCACGTTGCGAAACAAGGACGGTTTTACTGCAGAGGAATTAGCGTCCGACGCATCCATCAAAAATATGATACAATCACAGCAAGGTGGATACGACGGTAGACACGAGTACAACGATGATGATTACAATAATGACAGTGATTAAAAATTTTACGTACTCACCTAATGGGAGCAATTTAAACATTCCTACTATAAAAGTATTAAGCGATAACGCTAATTTCTAAAGATCTCTGGAGCAGTGTTCACATTAATGTTTAAGAACTATTCTTTTATATTGTATAATCATAAAGCGTTCTTCATGTTTATCACATTGCGAGGATAAAATAATTAAGATTCTTGATTTAACAAAAAAAAGTCAACAAATATATTGTTAATAATGTGCATTACATTATGGACAATATCGTATAACGTCGTTAATATTATTTTGCCGAACATCCCAAAATAAGATAGGTTCGTATAAAACATAATTATAACATTCGTACTGAAACTAGTTTAATTACACTTTGATTAATCAGTTAATAATGCTAATCATCTAATATGAAAAAATCAGTTTGAAACTATATTGTAAACTTGAAACGTACAAGACGATTTATGGAAAAAGACAATGTAAACATCTTTTCAAATGAATTATAATATATATAAATTATATTTCACTATACTTAGATTTTCTTTGCCAAATTCATTTATTTAAATCCTTAAAAGATACAATATATAAATCTTTGGGATATAGTACAATTTCCTTTTTCCAGTGTAACGTCTTGTTTATAATTTTATGCACAATTACTTTCAAATGTTTTTACTGAACCATCTGTTGAAATCGAGCCTCAATATTAATCGAGCCAAATGTTCTCCACTGGGTTGTGCACGCATTTTGTTCAGTGCCTTCATCAGCCAATTCATTACGCTATTCAGTGTCTCACATAATGTTTTGAGTTCTTCTTTGTCTGTTAAGAGCAAATTTCCAACATCCCACATGGACGCTTGCAAGATGAAATCGTCGCACAGTCGTAACAAAAGATGTATCAGTTTGTTCACCTGAACATTGATTATACATATGTATATGCAACATGTACAAAATGTACAAGTTATTTCTAACATGCCAAGCTAATCTTCATCTATCTTATTGATTCTTTAATACCAATGAGTCCTTTTCTCAACAAAAATGGCTTGTTGAATGTAAAAATTTTGGTTTTAAATTGAAGAGTGATTTTAATTTCACCAAATCTTATTAGAAACTTACTGGATTTTTCTTTCCCGTTCCACTGGTCAACAAAAAGGTCTGTGACATGACATTAGCCAGGAACACAGAATGCGCTTTCTGTATATCTTCGAAATCCTTCGTGCCTTGCATACTCGCTTCCATTACGGTATATTGACTTTCCACCACATCCACTTGTAGATAATATTGCAAATTGTCAACAATGAAAATCAAATTATTTCTCAATTGGATCACGCCGATATCTCTGCAATTGGGAATATTTTAGTGTGAGAATCACGGATAACAAGTTTCATTTGTCATAATTCTGATTAATGTTGCTTACATGTTTTTGTGATGCATGTGCTCGCTCCATAGGCCCCATAGATCTATCTGTGTCTTTTTAACTCTCAACAGAAAGCGAAACAGAGTGTTATAATCGTTCAATGCAGCTGGACTAAACAACAAATGCAATGGCCAAACGACTTTGTATTTCAGGATGATCATACCCCAGCCACGTTTCTCTGAAGAAACAATCCAAGATTTTAATGTCATTTCAAACATTTTAGAAATAAAATGTGATAATTAGACGCTACGAGCACATACCATTAGGATCCTGTCTTTCGTTATCAGAAAAATCGGTGGTATCTGTGCCAGTATCTTCGTTTTCGGAAGACAGCATAGGTACCGCGAAATTGAAGCTATCGATCACGCTCTCATCATTCAGATGCATTTTTCTCAATGCTATCTGGAACGCGAGATTAATATCTCTGGATGTGTGACTCGTGGGCGCCTTACTCAGGATGTGCGCCGTGAGCTTGATGAATTCTAGAAACAGATCACCACGACCCATTAGGAAGAATTCTTTCACCAGCCTAAGTTGTTGCATTAGTTGCGCTTCTGTGACAGCCTTGCGCCATAGATTTTCGGTGATTAACTGTTTCATATCGTTGATTGCACGATCGAACTCAATGACGTTAAAGACTGATTTCGCCTGGAGATCCTTTAGTAGCCTGAAGAACCAGGTTTCCTTATGGCCCCACACTAAATTCTTTGGCTGAGATGTCATGAAATCTAAATTATCAAATATTAGAATCCTACCTATGTAATTTTTATATCTTAATATATTAACGATAGTTTTCTTTAAAAAATTTGATTCTAATTGATGCTGATTCTACAAGGATATTAACTTTTTTCTGACTGAGATATTACCTCTTTTCTGACTGGGATCATTTCTAAACATAATGACAGTTTGACCAATAGTCAAAATCTTGCCTGCCATCGAGGGTCTGATGTAAGATGGAAGCATGTCGATCTGAACATTATAGTCCCACATATCAACATCCATTTTCCTACTGGCTGACAATCCACGTGTATCAACGTTGTTTTTACCATTCTCGTGCACTAAAGTTCTGTCATAATCTGACACTTTTTGTATGAAGAACTCTCTGTGAGCATCTTCCAACTGCCCATATAAGAGCCAGCTTTGTAAATGCTTGTAGAAAACAATGTGAACATGATGGATTATCCTAAAATTGAACGAATAAATGAAAACAATGCTGATACAATATTTAGGATGCAATTATAAATTTCTTACAGTTCCAAAGCAGAGTTGATTTTGGGTATGCCGGTATGCATACGCTGATGTAAGCATTGTAACAATTTACAACCATGTAATTTCTGTGTACGAATCTAAAATAAAAAATGCAAGTGAATGAAATCAAATATAATCAAATATATCAATAAACATTCAACCTGATTAGTGTAAAATTTGTTCCAAAGAACATATAATTACCTCACGAATGATAGAATGTAAAACAGAGAACAGACAAGTATGCTTTTCAACAGTACAGAGGATTAATGATAAAGGAGTATGACTATTGTTCAAAACTGTACGTTCTAACTCAATTATTTCTTTACGAAAAGGTTCTAGTGCCTGATCCATTCCATCACACAGAGCACGAATATATAAACCAGGAGCTATATTTTCTGTAAAACATAAAATATTAATTAATTATGTAACATAGCTAAAACATTTTAAATTTCTAAACTTTAGAAACTGTTAGAACTTACCTTTTGTATCTAGACCATATATTGTATATTCATGTATGAAGCCTCTTATGATATTGCATTCTTTTACTATATCTAATATCCTATTAAGGAGTGCTCGTTCTCCAGGATGCAAATATTTTTCAAGATCTATAGACTAGAAGAAAAATATTAATGAGTTATATATTTAACCTTATCTTAATTAATGTATACTTTACTAATGTATACTATCATTTCTGTACATGTCTTAAGAACTTAATTTAGCTTTTTAGTATCTTATATTTTATTTTGCTTTGTTATGTTCTTACATCTATTTCTATTATTTGCGATACACTGGTTGAGCAACCCCATAGTGACAGTAAAATCTCGTGCAACATGTTGAAAATATGATAGCTAGTAAACAGTAAAAATTTATTTTAAATAAATTTCACTTTGATAAATTAATATAAATACAATCTAATATTATGTTATATGAAAGATACACATGGTCATTTAATAAAAAAAAGTCATCGTTTGTTTATAATATAATATAATGATTAATATTGACAGTTGAGCATTACATATAATGACTGCTACAGAAACATACTTGATTTAATCGTGATCGTTCAATCTCATTTCATGTCTATCCTCATTCTACTTTTTTTCAAATAATTACAAAACATATATTAAATTTCTAAAATTTGAATCTTTACGAAACAATACATTCATGACAGGCTTTAAATTGACCTGCACTGGTTCTCTTCTTTTTCTTCCACCAAGACTGCGTTCCGATATTCAGTACTAGCACTGAAGATCTATAGTATACGTGACATAAACTATGTATTTTTAGTACTAGTAGGGAATATCGGAATGCAACTCAAAGGTTTGTTCTTTCCAGCTGAATATTCTGCATTAGTTCAATAGTGCTGCAATAGCGCCGTGACTTTTGTTAATTTACTGACTTTTAGAAATTTCAAAATCATCATATTAACAAAAATCAGGGCACTATTACAAAATTAGCGAGGTATCGTAAGTTAAATATTGAAAAAGTTATCAAATTTTCCTTAAATATCTAAAAAAATATTAGGCAAATAAAAAAATGTTTTAAACAAAAGTTGTTCAAATTAATTGATGGAAAAAGACAAATAGATTTTGATAGAACAATTTTTTACAGAGTTTCTAAACTATAGTAACATCTCATCAATGTTATAAGAGTTCGTCAGATCAACATCTTTGCCTTTTAAATATTCCTTTTTATCATTGGAATTTTTCGCATACAGTAAAACCTAATTTAGCGATGTAATTAACATTACTTACATTTATGAATATTAAGATTGAAAAATATTTTGAACAGCTTTCAAGTTCATTAAATTTCACTGTTACGACATTAAATTGACTAATATAGTCGGAAACGAATGATCACCAATAGATGGCTCTGGCGATGTTCTGATCTTTTCCGGTCCGTTCTTTTGCGGATGTTGACCTGAACGTAAGTTGTAGAATGGAATTTTGTTGTTACACCGATGTAATTCCGTGTCAGATTAGTATGAATTGAACGAACTAAGCGATCGATGACATCTAAGAATAAGTCGGAGATTATACAAGTACAAAGTATGAGCTGAATATTGTATTATTACTCATTCATGTTCAAGCACGGTACACGTGACTGCGTGGCCACATGTTTAGCCAGCTTCGTTGTCTCACGAATTCATTAAACTATTTTTGGATAATTTGACTAATTAAAATCTTGCTCCGCTTGCGATTCACTTGTCACGGCACGGAAACATATCGTAAGATATTAAAATTTTCCCTAACTGAAGTTTAGCATGATTTTGATATGTATGTTCGCAAACAAAGCTGTAGATGGTTCCAAAAATATAAATAATGTTTTTCTTGCAGTGCTTGTTAGTAGATGAATTATTGTATAGTTTATGAAATGTTTGTTCCTCTCATTATGTATTGATAAATTTATTCTCCTTTATTTTATATTGTAATAAATTGGATAGATTTTATATTGTTATAACTTGGTTCTATGCTGTTTTAGTATATGATATAATATAATAGTTATACTGAATTATATAATTTTGGAAGTTATTCATATGGCTTTATAATTGTAGTATAATTAGTATTTTAATTTAAAACCAATAATTTTTGAATATAAACAAGAAAATTGTTTTGGCTAGTTTCTTAATGTTTTGTGTTCTATTACAAATATTATCTATTACTTTTGTTCTCCAGTTAAACAATGGAAGACAAAGAAGGATTTGAAGATATGGTGGTGACAACCACCAATACCTTGCCAGTTACCATGACAGCTGAACTACCAGAAATCAAGTTGTTCGGACGTTGGAACTGTGATGATGTGCAAGTAAATGATATGTCCTTGCAAGACTACATCGCTGTCAAGGAAAAAAATGCTAAGTACCTTCCACATTCAGCTGGGCGTTACGCAGCAAAGCGTTTCCGAAAAGCTCAGTGCCCTATTGTGGAACGTCTGACCAATTCCCTTATGATGCATGGAAGAAACAATGGGAAAAAATTAATGGCTGTACGGATTGTGAAGCATGCTTTTGAAATCATTCATCTTCTTACTGGAGAGAATCCTTTACAAGTGAGCTTAATAGTTATTTTAAAAATATTTTTAACATTCTAGTTTATAAATCTATTAGTATATAGCAGTTACAAATTAGAGAATTTGAATTAATCTAATTTGAAAGCTTGTTGTGTTACATTTTTCTTTATTTTCCTTTGACTTCTAAGAAATTTATAATTTTGTAAATTTATATTTAACTATGTTTTAGTATGTATTTGATATTCTCTTGACTAAAATATTTGTGTTGCAGGTTCTTGTCACAGCCATCATAAACTCAGGTCCCAGAGAAGACTCCACACGTATTGGTCGTGCTGGTACAGTAAGGAGGCAAGCTGTGGATGTGTCTCCCTTACGTCGTGTTAACCAAGCTATTTGGTTGTTGTGCACAGGCGCGAGAGAAGCTGCGTTCCGTAATATCAAAACGATTGGTGAATGCTTAGCTGATGAACTTATCAATGCGGCTAAAGGTTCATCCAATTCATATGCGATTAAGAAGAAGGATGAGTTGGAACGCGTTGCCAAGTCCAACCGATAAATAAACTTTATATACAAAATTTTCAAATAAAGAAAGTTATTAATTTAATATTAGTCTTAAAAACTTTGATATTAGTTTTAAGGAAATATGAATAAATTTTATATCTTTAGATTATTTATTTTATTATATAGTAAAATATTTACCTGATATAGTACTTTTGTAAAGAAATATTTGCTGTCTAATGATATTGCTACCAATGAAGTAAAAACAAAGGTTGCTAATCTGACAAAATTGTCAAGTTATAATTCAAGTCATACTTAGGCTGTGTTTCAAAATTTACTGCTAATACTAAAAATACATAGTTTGTATCATGTATGTTATAGATTTTCAGCGTTGGCAGTGAATATTAGAACACAGCCATTATAACCGTGTATTTTACGAAAATATACTTCATTGTCGGTTTGCACAGACATAAGCCGGTATTCATAATCGGACCTTATGACCATTCTACAATAACTATTAGTTATAAAACATAAGAAAATAAACCAATCAGAATTCTTCATTTATAGATTGGAGAATTTTAATTGGTTTATTTTCTTATGTGTTATGACTAACAGCTTATTGTAGAATGGCCATTATATTTAAGACCGTGTTAAGAGTTGATCTTCAGATGCTGTATAAATGATTTCATTTCATTATCATTGGCTACGGGGATATCTGAAATTAGAGAGGAATCTGATAGCGGCCAACATGACGTTTTCGGCGACACCAACTTTCCGCACTGGGAAAGGGCGCCATCTACATTCATTTTGAGAGGGGAACTGCGATACTACATTCACTTTCAGGTCTCGGCGGTAAAACCTGCATGTGGTGGCAGTCCGTGCTACATCCACTTTCAGGCGGTTTATGTCCGTGCTACAACTATAATAGCGTACTTGACAAGTACGGTCTCGCATATTGTTATACGTTTGTAACATGTTAACATGCGCAAAAAAAAAAATAAGAATTTACATTGTGTATGATTAATATCATGAAGATCATACAAAATGTCCGGTAATTAGCTGCCAACCCGAAGTGTGAAGGTAGATTGGGTTGAAACAAACATAAAAGTCCCATACCGTTTTGCGAGATTCGCGATAATTATCGAGTTATTAATGACAGAAATCTGAGGAGTGGGAGTGCACCGACATAGGTGATTGGAGAAACGTTGCAGCTGCTCCGAGCAGTGATCATGAATCTTTTCCCTAACGTGAACCAGTGGAAAATAAAAGACTTCTGTCAGTTAGTGAAAAATGAAACATTTTATATGAATTTGTCAAATCAAAACATTTCACACGATAACTGAGTTGTCCAATATGGCAATAATTGAAGAACGATGACAATACCGACTGTTTTAACTACGATGAAAATAATGCGGACGTTTAAACCATACTGTATTTCGATTACTAATGCGATACAAATTACTAACGACATAGAAATATCGTATAAATCTATCGTTACTGTAATAAGTCTGTTGCGTTGCTTGAACGTTTCTCACCTCTTCTTACTTCCTTCAACATTCGAATATGCTTCTGTCTCGTTTTAGGTATAAAAAGTACGAAAAGTTGAAGCAACACGACAAACCTAACAAAAACTGCAAGAAATAAAGCATCAGTGCGCAATGTGACGTAATCAAAAGATTGCATAACAATATCACCAAGTAATTAAAATCTTTTTTAAAAGAGGTACGACAGTGTGCGCACTCGCACACCGAACCTCATCGCCGTCGGTTTCCCGAGTAACAAAGGCATCGTGTGGAAGCACAATAATGAACAGAGACTTCGCCGAACGAAGGACAACGTAGCGACGTCAGCAGTATACGTTGAGCAACTGCCGTTGTCCGGCAGAGATATCGGCCAAGTTGCTGATGATCTTGAAGCAGTTCTGTAAAGCCGCCATCCGTAAGCAGCCGTGTGATCTGTGTCAAGTGGTCCAGCTCTTTGTCGATGTTCTCTAGCATTGAGTTGTCATACCGAGTTCCTCTCACGTATTTGTATTTTCCTTCGGCAGCCGGTCTATCGACGGAACCGATGGAAAGCAGTTCGTTGAACAGGGAAGAGAAACTGGGCGCTTCGATCGGCAGGGATCGCGCGAATAAGAGTGCTACGAATGGCGGGAGGTTTTGCGGCACGAAGGACGCAAGCAACAGCGACGGGAGTGTCTTCTCCGGAACTGAGAATGACGCGAGAATCACGTGCCACCTGAATGTGCCCGTTAAGCGATCGGACATTTCCCGTCAAACGTACTCTTGGAGAGATCCATCAATTCAGAAAAAGTTGCTTTCACCATCAAACTCAAACAATGTCGTGTTGCAAGCGCGGTCACATGACCCATCGCCAACCCAAGCCCATGGACAAACTTGAGAACAATCAAGAACCCATCAAGCCAGATAAACCTTTTGTCCACCTGCCTGAGTAATGAAATCTTCTGGCCATATTTCTGCGCCTAACATGACATCGTCGTTGAAATATAAACATTTATCCGATATTCTAGGTATCCTGGAAGAATGAAAAGCATCGCTGCAATGCTCCGCATACATCGTTATGTGTAATATGTGTTTATTATATATACATGTATTTCCAAGCACCTATGAATATTACTTTCAATAGCAGGACTAGAAAAAGTTGGCAAATCAGTTTTATTTGGAAAGATATCTTCGTGAGTGACCAAAGTCACCCGTGGATTATCCATGTCCAACCAGCTCAGTATTTGACCATTAGTGACGATGTAAACGTGCCGTATCCAAGGCGCGTACATCTCCAACGAGCGCAACGAGTAGCGCAGCTAGCTCATCCTTGTCATTGAACCTCGAGACTGCGGTACTGAGATCCACGACAGGGACATGTCTCCGGAGACTCTCCAGGAACAGTGGATGTGAACCATTGACTCATATGTAAACCACGTCTATGGGGACGTGTTGGCACAATTTCTTTTGGAAGGAAACCCCCAGGATGTTGTCGTTGAAGGAGTCGTTGAAAGATCGCTTCGTACTTTTCCTTGCTTTATGTCAGCCACATCTGTGGGAAACAGAAACAGAACAGAGTCAATTTAGGCTTACCGGACGTCGCGTCCAAGTGAAGGTAAATATCGGCAACAGTATATATACTGTACATATAATCGTGGAGGTAAAGAGACCTTGATCGAGGGACTAACGCGTCCCAGGATACCGACCTTTGCGTCACGCGCAAAGAATGAACAAATAATCCGTGCAGCGACAGAAGCGTTATATTTTAATCTCTTCAAAGTGTATTATGCCGATAAATATGCAAGTGAACGCCAACAATATCACGAGCAAGGAGTACTTGTACGAGAGCAGACCGTAACACCGTCGCTGTATCAACTTCCATGTGTTCATTATATTGATACAGATATTCGATGCGATCAGCATCGCGTCACAAATCGACGGTGATGAGCACTAAAGAGAAATCTGAGAGCGGCTGATTACGCCGGGACGCTTTTTCTGCCGAATTCCGACGCGCCCCCGGAGAAAATGTGTGCACATTATATCCGTCCTGACGGTAATGGCAAAGCGTGCACAGTTCTTGCTCACTGCTACTTCCTTACAAGAGATAGTGGGTTAGACAAGCATTGACGATCAGTCGCTCTCCCTCTTTGTCGCACCACCGATGAGCGTACGCGTGATAGGAGGAGGCACGAGGCGAGGCAGCGGCAGATCTCATCGCTAAGTTAAAATCTCTTCCATCTTAACCCTTCGTCATCTCATCTTTCATGCAACATACTGCCCGCAATTCGGTAAGAAATATTTCGAGACCGCGCGGGAAACTTCTGGCAATGACACCAAATAACGCTAATAGGAGTGGCCATTTTTATAACTTTTACATTCAGTTTTATAATTTTCATATTCAGTTATGAACATACACATGCATATGCGTCGTAAATGTTAATATGCATTATACTTCAATTATTATTGATATTAAATAATTTTATTAACGCTAATAATTTAAACGATATCAGTAACTTGAGTTATCTTTCTTGCAAGGGAATTGACATATCCATCTGATTTCTAAAAAATTTCCTTGTATGAGACTTTTATGAGTCAGTGTGCAAAATTATATGATGGATTGTTGAATATTTGCAGAAGAAAAGTGAATAGTTTAATACATAGATATTATATTATAGACAAGTATAGGTACTGATATCGCCATCACCAAGAGAACGCAGAGGCCGCAAATAAATATTTCTTCCCGAAATGCGGGTAGTGCGTTGCGTGAAAGATGAGAAGGCGAAGGGCCAAAACGGGACAGATTTTGGCTTAGCGATAAGATCTGCCGCTGACTCGCCTCGTGCTACCTCCTGTCACGCGTACACTCATCGGTGGTGCAACAAAGAAAGAGAGTGACTGAACGTCTGCTCGTTTAACTCACTATCTCTTATAAGGAAACAAAGGTGAGTAAGAACCGTGCACGCTTTGCCATTCCCGTCAGGATGAATATATTGTGCACATATTTTCTCCGGGGGCGCGTCGGAAAAAGTATCCCAGCGTAACAACCCCGGTGGTCGTTTTCAGCTTTATCTTTGGTATTTTAATTTCCATATATATATTTGTAACATAATACATATACTATGACATACATACTATAATACTGAAGCCGATAGGCCGAAATCAATGCGAAAATGAAAGGTCACCGACTATAAGATAATTATATGTGATAAGACGTTAACCTGGATTCGAAATAAGGATGATGTAAGCAACTCGCATCGAGTTGTGATCGCACATTTTAAAGTTGAAAAACACAAAAATTTAAAAAGTGACGAGTCCAGAAATAACGAGCCATCAAATATTAATTAACAAAATATGAGTGATGAGGTTTTAATCTAGACCCAAAATAACAAAGATTCTCCTAAATTGCAACTACGTCTGCCTACGCGTTATAAAGAAATAGAAGCCGATAGGACAAAATCGGCCGGTGCGAAAATGACGAATCATCAGGTACAAACTACAAAATTATTTGCGATAAGATTTTAATCTTGGTTCAACATAAGGTTGATCCGAGCCAACCGTGTCGAAATCCGATTACGCGTTTCGAAGATAGAAGCCACGAAAGAAAAATGACAGGATCGAATATGACCGGTCACGAAAAATTAATAATCGAAATTTGAATGATAAGATTTTAATTTAGACCCAAGAGAAAAAAGATCCTCGTGAACTGCATCGAGCTGTGATTACGCGTTTCAAAATTATGGGTCACGAAAGATGCGAAAGTGACAAGACCGAAAATGACCAGTCATGAAATATTAATTACCGAAACATGGATAATAAAGTTTTAATCTAAACTCAAAATAAGAAAGATGTTCGTGAACTGCATCGAGCTGCGCTTACGCGTTCCGGACTTATAGGCCATAAAAGATGCAAAAGTGACAGGCACGGAAATGAAATATTAAATATCCAAATATGGATAATAAGGTGTTAATCTAGATACAAAATAAAAAAGATCCTCACAAATTACAAGGTCCCACTCCTGCTTATCGAAAAAATAAAGCGGAAAGTTCAAGGCCGACCGGAGCGAAAATTACGTGTCACCGAGTATAAGCTACAAAATTATTTGCTGTAAGACGTTAATCTAGGTTCGAAATATGATTGATCCATGCAAACCGCATCGAGCTGAGATGGTGCGTTTCCAAGATATAAGCCACGAAAGATGGAAAAATGACAGGCATGAAAATGAAATATTAAATATGGAAATATGCGTAATAAGGTTTTAATCTAGACCCAAAATAAGAAAGATCTTCGCAAATTAGAACAAGATTAGCGTACGCGTTATCGAGAAATTAAAGCGGAAAGTTCAAGGCCGACCGGGGCGAAAATTACGTGTCACCGGGTATAAGCTACAAAATTATTTGCTGTAAGACGTTAATCTAGGTTCGAAATATGATTGATCCGTGCAAACCGTATCGAGCTGAGATCACGCGTTTCCAAGATATAAGCCACGAAAGATGGAAAAATGACAGGCATGAAAATGAAATATTAAATATGGAAATATGCGTAATAAGGTTTTAATCTAGACCCAAAATAAGAAAGATCTTCGCAAATTAGAACAAGATTAGCGTACGCGTTATCGAGAAATTAAAGCGCAAAGTTCAAGGCCGACCGGGGCGAAAATTACGTGTCACCGGGTATAAGCTACAAAATTATTTGCTGTAAGACGTTAATCTAGGTTCGAAATATGATTGATCCGTGCAAACCGTATCGAGCTGAGATCACGCGTTTCCAAGATATAAGCCACGAAAGATGGAAAAATGACAGGCATGAAAATGAAATATTAAATATGGAAATATGCGTAATAAGGTTTTAATCTAGACCCAAAATAAGAAAGATCTTCGCAAATTAGAACAAGGTGCGCGTATTCCTTATGGAGAAACTAAAGCGGAAAGTTCAAGGCCGACCGGAGAGAAAATTACGTGTCACCGGGTATAAGCTACAAAATTATTTGCTGTAAGACGTTAATCTAGGTTCGAAATATGATTGATCCGTGCAAACCGTATCGAGCTGAGATCACGCGTTTCCAAGATATAAGCCACGAAAGATGGAAAAATGACAGGCATGAAAATGAAATATTAAATATGGAAATATGCGTAATAAGGTTTTAATCTAGACCCAAAATAAGAAAGATCTTCGCAAATTAGAACAAGATTAGCGTACTCGTTATCGAGAAATTAAAGCGCAAAGTTCAAGGCCGACCGCGGCGAAAATTACGTGTCACCGGGTATAAGCTACAAAATTATTTGCTGTAAGACGTTAATCTAGGTTCGAAATATGATTGATCCGTGCAAACCGTATCGAGCTGAGATCACGCGTTTCCAAGATATAAGCCACGAAAGATGGAAAAATGACAGGCATGAAAATGAAATATTAAATATGGAAATATGCGTAATAAGGTTTTAATCTAGACCCAAAATAAGAAAGATCTTCGCAAATTAGAACAAGATTAGCGTACTCGTTATCGAGAAATTAAAGCGCAAAGTTCAAGGCCGACCTGGGCGAAAATTACGTGTCACCGGGTATAAGCTACAAAATTATTTGCTGTAAGACGTTAATCTAGGTTCGAAATATGATTGATCCGTGCAAACCGTATCGAGCTGAGATCACGCGTTTCCAAGATATAAGCCACGAAAGATGGAAAAATGACAGGCATGAAAATGAAATATTAAATATGGAAATATGCGTAATAAGGTTTTAATCTAGACCCAAAATAAGAAAGATCTTCGCAAATTAGAACAAGATTAGCGTACGCGTTATCGAGAAATTAAAGCGCAAAGTTCAAGGCCGACCGGGGCGAAAATTATGTGTCACCGGGTATAAGCTACAAAATTATTTGCTGTAAGACGTTAATCTAGGTTCGAAATATGATTGATCCGTGCAAACCGTATCGAGCTGAGATCACGCGTTTCCAAGATATAAGCCACGAAAGATGGCAAAATGACAGGCATGAAAATGAAATATTAAATATGGAAATATGCGTAATAAGGTTTTAATCTAGACCCAAAATAAGAAAGATCTTCGCAAATTAGAACAAGATTAGCGTACTCGTTATCGAGAAATTAAAGCGGAAAGTTCAAGGCCGACCGGGGCGAAAATTACGTGTCACCGGGTATAAGCTACAAAATTATTTGCTGTAAGACGTTAATCTAGGTTCGAAATATGATTGATCCGTGCAAACCGTATCGAGCTGAGATCACGCGTTTCCAAGATATAAGCCACGAAAGATGGAAAAATGACAGGCATGAAAATGAAATATTAAATATGGAAATATGCGTAATAAGGTTTTAATCTAGACCCAAAATAAGAAAGATCTTCGCAAATTAGAACAAGATTAGCGTACGCGTTATCGAGAAATTAAAGCGCAAAGTTCAAGGCCGACCGGGGCGAAAATTACGTGTCACCGGGTATAAGCTACAAAATTATTTGCTGTAAGACGTTAATCTAGGTTCGAAATATGATTGATCCGTGCAAACCGTATCGAGCTGAGATCACGCGTTTCCAAGATATAAGCCACGAAAGATCGAAAAATGACAGGCATGAAAATGAAATATTAAATATGGAAATATGCGTAATAAGGTTTTAATCTAGACCCAAAATAAGAAAGATCTTCGCAAATTAGAACAAGATTAGCGTACGCGTTATCGAGAAATTAAAGCGCAAAGTTCAAGGCCGACCGGGGCGAAAATTACGTGTCACCGGGTATAAGCTACAAAATTATTTGCTGTAAGACGTTAATCTAGGTTCGAAATATGATTGATCCGTGCAAACCGTATCGAGCTGAGATCACGCGTTTCCAAGATATAAGCCACGAAAGATCGAAAAATGACAGGCATGAAAATGAAATATTAAATATGGAAATATGCGTAATAAGGTTTTAATCTAGACCCAAAATAAGAAAGATCTTCGCAAATTAGAACAAGATTAGCGTACTCGTTATCGAGAAATTAAAGCGGAAAGTTCAAGGCCGACCGGGGCGAAAATTACGTGTCACCGGGTATAAGCTACAAAATTATTTGCTGTAAGACGTTAATCTAGGTTCGAAATATGATTGATCCGTGCAAACCGTATCGAGCTGAGATCACGCGTTTCCAAGATATAAGCCACGAAAGATGGAAAAATGACAGGCATGAAAATGAAATATTAAATATGGAAATATGCGTAATAAGGTTTTAATCTAGACCCAAAATAAGAAAGATCTTCGCAAATTAGAACAAGATTAGCGTACGCGTTATCGAGAAATTAAAGCGCAAAGTTCAAGGCCGACCGGGGCGAAAATTACGTGTCACCGGGTATAAGCTACAAAATTATTTGCTGTAAGACGTTAATCTAGGTTCGAAATATGATTGATCCGTGCAAACCGTATCGAGCTGAGATCACGCGTTTCCAAGATATAAGCCACGAAAGATCGAAAAATGACAGGCATGAAAATGAAATATTAAATATGGAAATATGCGTAATAAGGTTTTAATCTAGACCCAAAATAAGAAAGATCTTCGCAAATTAGAACAAGATTAGCGTACGCGTTATCGAGAAATTAAAGCGCAAAGTTCAAGGCCGACCGGGGCGAAAATTACGTGTCACCGGGTATAAGCTACAAAATTATTTGCTGTAAGACGTTAATCTAGGTTCGAAATATGATTGATCCGTGCAAACCGTATCGAGCTGAGATCACGCGTTTCCAAGATATAAGCCACGAAAGATCGAAAAATGACAGGCATGAAAATGAAATATTAAATATGGAAATATGCGTAATAAGGTTTTAATCTAGACCCAAAATAAGAAAGATCTTCGCAAATTAGAACAAGATTAGCGTACTCGTTATCGAGAAATTAAAGCGCAAAGTTCAAGGCCGACCGGGGCGAAAATTACGTGTCACCGGGTATAAGCTACAAAATTATTTGCTGTAAGACGTTAATCTAGGTTCGAAATATGATTGATCCGTGCAAACCGTATCGAGCTGAGATCACGCGTTTCCAAGATATAAGCCACGAAAGATGGAAAAATGACAGGCATGAAAATGAAATATTAAATATGGAAATATGCGTAATAAGGTTTTAATCTAGACCCAAAATAAGAAAGATCTTCGCAAATTAGAACAAGATTAGCGTACGCGTTATCGAGAAATTAAAGCGCAAAGTTCAAGGCCGACCGGGGCGAAAATTATGTGTCACCGGGTATAAGCTACAAAATTATTTGCTGTAAGACGTTAATCTAGGTTCGAAATATGATTGATCCGTGCAAACCGTATCGAGCTGAGATCACGCGTTTCCAAGATATAAGCCACGAAAGATGGAAAAATGACAGGCATGAAAATGAAATATTAAATATGGAAATATGCGTAATAAGGTTTTAATCTAGACCCAAAATAAGAAAGATCTTCGCAAATTAGAACAAGATTAGCGTACTCGTTATCGAGAAATTAAAGCGGAAAGTTCAAGGCCGACCGGGGCGAAAATTACGTGTCACCGGGTATAAGCTACAAAATTATTTGCTGTAAGACGTTAATCTAGGTTCGAAATATGATTGATCCGTGCAAACCGTATCGAGCTGAGATCACGCGTTTCCAAGATATAAGCCACGAAAGATGGAAAAATGACAGGCATGAAAATGAAATATTAAATATGGAAATATGCGTAATAAGGTTTTAATCTAGACCCAAAATAAGAAAGATCTTCGCAAATTAGAACAAGGTGCGCGTATTCCTTATGGAGAAACTAAAGCGGAAAGTTCAAGGCCGACCGGGGCGAAAATTACGTGTCACCGGGTATAAGCTACAAAATTATTTGCTGTAAGACGTTAATCTAGGTTCGAAATATGATTGATCCGTGCAAACCGTATCGAGCTGAGATCACGCGTTTCCAAGATATAAGCCACGAAAGATGGAAAAAATGACAGGCATGATGAAATATTAAATATGGAAATATGCATAATAAGGTTTTAATCTAGACCCAAAATAAGAAAGATCTTCGCAATTATACAAGGTGCGTATTCGTTATGAGAAATTAAAAGCGGAAAGTTCAAGGCCGACCGGGCGAAAATACGTGTCACCGGGTATAAGCTACAAAATTATTTGCTGTAAGACGTTAATCTAGGTTCGAAATAGATTGATCCGTGCAAACCGTATCGAGCTGAGATCAGCGGTTTCCAAGTATAAGCACGAAAGATGGAAAAATGACAGGCATGAAAATGAAATATTAAATATGGAAATATGCGTAATAAGGTTTTAATCTAGACCCAAAATAAGAAAGATCTTCGCGAAATTAGACAAGATTAGCGTATTGCTTATCGAGAAATTAAAGCGAAAGTTCAAGGGCCGACGGGGCGAAAATTACGTGTCACCGGGTATAACTACAAAATTATTTGCTGTAAGACGTTAATCTAGGTTCGAAATATGATTGATCCGTGCAAACCGTATCGAGCTGAGATCACGCGTTCCAAGTATAAGCCACGAAAGATGGAAAAATGAAGGCATGGAAATGAAATATTAAATATGGAAATATGCGTAATAAGGTTTTAATCTAGACCCAAAAATAAGAAAGATCTTCGCAAATTAGAACAAGATTAGCGTACCGTTATCGAGAAATTAAGCGGAAAAGTTTCAAGGCCGACGGGGCGAAAATTACGTGTCACCGGGTATAAGCTACAAATTATTTGCTGTAAGACGTTAATCTAGGTTCGAAATATGATTGATCCGTGCAAACGTATCGAGCTGAGATCACGCGTTTCCAAGATATAAGCACGAAAAGATGGAAAAATGACAGGCATGAAAATGAATATTAATATGGAAATATGCGTAATAAGGTTTTAATCTAGACCCAAAATAAGAAAGATCTTCGCAAATTAGAACAAGATTAGCGTAGCGTTTATTGAGAAATTAAAGCGCAAAGTTCAAGGCCGACCGGAGCGAAATTACGTGTCACGGGGTATAAGCTACAAAAATTATTTGCTGTAAGACGTTAATCTAGGTTCGAAATATGATTGATCCGTGCAAACCGTATCGAGCTGAGATCACGCGTTTCAAGATATAAGCCACGAAAGATGGAAAAATGACAGGCAGAAATGAAATATTAATATGGAAATAATGCGTAATAAGGTTTTAATCTAGACCCAAAATAAGAAAGATCTTCGCAAATTAGAACAAGATTAGCGTACTCGTTATCGAGAAATTAACAGCGCAAAGTTCAAGGCCGACCGGGGCGAAACATACGTGTCACCGGTAAAGCTACAAAATTATTTGCTGTAGACGTTAAATCTTAGGTTCGAAATATGATTGATCCGGTGCAAACCGTATCGGAGCTGAGATCACGCGTTTCCAAAGATAATAAGCCACGAAATGATGGAAAAAATGACAGGCATGAAATGAAATATTAAATTGGAAATATGCGTAATAAGGTTTTAATCTAGACCCAAAATAAGAAGATCTTCGCAAATTAGAACAAGGTGCGCGGTACTCTTATGAGAAATAAAGCGGAAAGTTTCAAGGCCGACCGTGGGAGAAAATTACGTGTCACCGGGGTATAAGCTACAAATTTATTTGCTGTAAGACGTTAATCTAGGTTCGAAATATGATTGATCCGTGCAAACCGTATCGAGCTGAGATCACGCGTTTCCAAGATATAAGCCACGAAAGATGGAAAAATGACAGGCATGAAAATGAAATATTAAATATGGAAATATGCGTAATAAGGTTTAATCTAGACCCAAAATAAGAAAGATTCTCGCAAAATTAGAACAAGATTAGCGTACGCGTTATCGAGAAATTAAGCGCAAGTCAAGGCCGACCGGGGCGAAAATTACGTGTCACCGGGTATAAGCTACAAATTATTTGCTGTAAGACGTTAATCTAGGTTCGAATATGATTGATCCGTGCAAACCGTATCGGAGCTGAGATCCACGCGTTTCCAAGATATAAGCCACGGAAAGATGGAAAAATGACAGGCATGGAAAATGAAATATTAAATATGGAAATTGCGTAATAAGGTTTTAATCTAGACCAAATAAGAAGATCTTCGCAAATTAGAACAAGATTAGCGTATCGTTATCGGAGAAATTAAAGGCGCAAAGTTCAAGGCCGACCGGGGCGAAAATTACGTGTCACCGGGTAATAAGCTACAAAATTAATTTGCTGTAAGACGTTAATCTAGGTTGAAATTGATTGATCCGTGGCAAACCGTATCGAGCTGAGATCACGCGTTCCAAGATTATAAGCCACGAAAGATGGAAAAATGACAGGCATGAAAATGAAATATTAAATATGGAAATATGCGTAATAAGGTTTTAATCTAGACCCAAATAAGAAGATCTTCGCAATTAGAACAAGATTAGCGTACTCGTTATCGAGAAATTAAAGCGAAAAGTTCAAGGCCGACCGGGGCGAAATTACGTGTCACCGGGTATAAGCTACAAAAATTATTTGCTGTAAGAACGTTAATCTAGGTTCGAATATGAATTGATCCGTGCAAACCGTATCGAGCTGAGATCACGCGTTTCCAAAGATATAGCCACGAAGATGGAAAAATGACAGGCATGAAAACTGAAATATTAAATTGGAAATATGCGTAATAAGGTTTTTAATCTAGACCAAATAGAAAGATCTTCGCAAATTTAGAACAAGATTAGCGTACGCGTTATCGAGAAATTAAAGCGCAAAGTTCAAGGCCGACCGGGAGGAAAATTACGTGTCCGGGTATAAGCTACAAAATTATTTGCTGTAGAACGTTAATCTAGGTTCGAAATATGATTGATCGCGTGCAAACCGTATCGAGCTGAGATCACGCGTTTCCAAGATATAAGCCACGAAAGATGAAAATGAAGAGCATGAAAAAATAAATATTAATATGGAAATATAGCGTAATAAGGTTTTAATTCTAGACCCAAAATAAGAAAGATCTTCGCAAATTAGAACAAGATTAGCGACTCGTTAATCGAAGAAATTAAAGCGGAAAGTTCAAGGCCGACCGGGGCGAAAATTACGTGTCACCGGGTATAAGCTACAAAATTATTTGCTGTAAGACGTTAATCTAGGTTCGAAATATGATTGATCCGTTGCAAACCGTATCGAGCTGAGATCACGCGTTTCCAAGATATAAGCCACGAAAGATGGAAAATGACAGCATAAAATGAAATATTAATATGGAATATGCGTAATAAAGGTTTTAATCTGACCCAAAATAAGAAAGATCTTCGCAAAATTAGAACAAGTTAGCGTACGCGTTATGAGAAATAAAGCGGCAAAGTTCAAGGCCGACCGGGAGAAAATTACGTGTCTGCTGT